>NW_024068304.1:0-174406 GCF_009389715.1 Phoenix dactylifera
GCGTGGAAACGTTGTTCGCCCAAATAAAGCCGCCGAAGTGAGCTATAAAGCAAGCAACCCAGTTTGCAGCGTTGTTCGCCTTCATCTAGACATGTGTGGCCTGATAACAAATTTGGCGTTGTGGTCTCTGATAACAAATTCCACACCTCCACTGCTCCCTCCCTCGCCAACACTACTGTCGAAATTCATCTTGAGAAAGCCAAGGGGGGGCTCCAAAAAACACAGCATGGTCCTGGACACTGCAAGAACAAATGGGAAGCCTAGATTACCCTAGCCGACCCAAGGGGCGATGCCTTAATAGTGCCAAACCTTTGCCGCATGAAGTAGAATTCTGTCTGCCACCACCCTCGGATACGTGCTGTAGTTCTCGAAAATCCAAACATTCCTATCTAGCCAAATGGTAGACCAGATAGGCAGCAGTAATCCCATGCTCCTCAAGGTCGGGCCCCCACGAGGAAGCCTCCAAGAAACATAGAAAATCCTCAATTGAGGTCCACCCCTGTCGCTGGTCGGGGAAGGTTAAAGCGCACCCCCAAATCTGAGCGGCTTGCGGACACTCAATGAGACATAAAGATAGACTCTCTACCTCCGGCAGACCACACAAACTAAGAAAATCCTTACTCTCCACTGAGCCAGCACACCTCTGGTAGGTAAGCATCCCCATACTACCTTCGAGACAAACAGGACCACACGGGGATGGATGCGCATCCTCCAAATCTAGCCCCATCAATCTGCGAGCCAACGTCCTTCGACCACCCCACATAGTCTCGGGCTCTCACCACCGACCTCCTAGTCATACTCTAGACTTTTATCCACTGCCTCATCTACAGAAATCGGCAATGATAGGACCCACCTAGCAAGCTGCTCCCCAAACATCTGCCTAATGAGGTCCTCGTCCCACCTCTTTTCCTCCGAAATGAATAGATCGCATATTCACATCCCTCCGGCCAGCTGTGGTCGATCAAGGTGGGATAATCACGTAGTGCCACCTTGGAAAGCCATCTATCCTCAAGGACGTTGATAGCCCTCCATCCCTGATCTTCTATCTGATCGTCGGGATCACCACCGGGGCGCATGTGTAGATCTCTCTAAATGAGGAGCAACCTCGACCGATGTGGAAAACTATCGGATCGGCCGGATCCCCATACTTAACCCTCAACAGAGAGCCCCAGAGACTCTTCGACTCCAAAAGAAACCAAAATGCCAACCTGATCACAAGGATCTTCCGACGCTCAATCAAAGAATGGACCCCTAGCCCACCACTGCTAGTCGGCTGACATATAGTCTCCCAGGCTAGTAAGTGAACACCATGTTGTCCCCACGCTGCCCCTAGATAAGCTTATGAACAGTCGCTCCATGCACTGCAGCGCTGCATGGGGCACCAAAGTGTTTGATAACAAATAATATGGATCAAGCTTAGAACTGACCGTATCAGAGTGACTCTGCCCATCCATAGATAGAGCGCCTGTCTGCCACCCTCCAGTCTGCATCTGATGCCTATCTCTATAAAAGAAAAGCACTCCCCCCTACGGAGACGCCGGCCTGTGATCGGGATCTCAAGATATCTCAGGCTCCCTCCTGCTCCCCAATCTTTAGGATTCCCATGATAGAAGCCTTCACACTTGGGTTGATCTTCGGGCTGAAGCAAATGGCTGACTTTGCCAAGTTAACCTGCTGTCCGAACACCGCACAATATGCCCTCAGAATCCTCCGAATCACCAAACCAATCGTCTCGTCGCACAAGCCAATAGCAAACAGTCATCAGCAATAGCAAATGTGAGATCTGAGCCGAACCTGCCTCCGGTCTGTATGCCTCCACCTGCATCACTGAGGCATGCTGAAGTGCTCTTGAGAAGGAATCTAAGATGCATAGAATAGCGGTGATAGGGGCATCCCTACCTCAGCCCTATTGATGACCCGGAGAACTGCAAGGGGAGCCTTGACCCAGTATGGCAAAAGACAGGGTCTGAAACACCCCTGAAACACCCCTAACTTCACCTAATCTGAAGCATGTGAAAGCCAAAACCCTCCAAGGAGTGAGTCACAAAGTCTCACATCATCCTATCGTAGGCTCTCTCCACGTTGACACCCATCAGACATCTGCGCCCTGGCTCCCTCGAAGATTAGACATTAATCGTGAGTAATGACATGTTGTCGGAAGATTACCCCCTAACAAAGGCCCCAGCTCAGGGCAGATGAGTTAGGTAGGATCCCCTCATCCTCTAGACCAGAATCTTTGCATAACATACTAGGTGGTACACAAGCTGATCAATCAAAAGTAGCTCGGCTCCACCGATTCTGTCTCTTCGGAATTAGGGTGATGATGTCTGCTTCATTCATCAAGCATCGTCGCAGACGAAAAGAACTACTGGACATCAATCGTCACCTCCAGCTAAAATTGATAGACCTTCTGAAAAACTGGAGAAAAGGTATCAGACCCGTCTCATTGCTGAGTTACGCCCCGGAGACGTTCGCAGCGGAATTCGAACGGGCGTTCATCACATGAACGCGCCTCGGATCGTAGAATTCAAAAAATTTTCTGGATCCAAATCCAGAAGATCTTGAATTCATTAGGGAGGGAGATTAGGATTTGAGGAAGGTTATTAAGATTCATGAAACTGAAACTAAAATCAGAAGAAATTAATTTGAAAGATCTCATTTTCAAAAATTCTGCAGGTGAAGAACACCGCAGTCTGATGATCTATCTAGGTTCCTGTTTGAGCCACACAATTGTCCGGCCTCTACAAGTATCTATACGAGGATCTAATCATCTGAGATAGGGTCCTTACCGGAGGCTAGCTCCTTGCAAAAAACCTCTCATGACTACATATAGATATAGAAGATAAAAATCTGCAATATACCTCCTTAAAGAAGAACCCTTTCTTCTTCAACCTTGCTCGCGATGAGGAAGGAAGAGGAACCTTGCACGTGGATCTCCTTACTTGCTACCGTGGAAGAAGAGGAGAATAAACCCCTGCTGCCGTGAGAAGAGAAAGAAAGAAGAGGAGGGTTGAGAGAAAGAGAAATTAATTCATAACTTCCCCTTGCTACCTTTTATAGATTGGGTTAGGCTCCTCCTAACTTATTAGATATGACTATAACCCACCCTTGGATTAATGCCAAGTGTCCAATCTTTTCCATAGATGCATACATGTTCTATAATTTGCATATAATTTTCTAATCATATTAGGATTCCTAATCCATTAGGAGAATTAAGATTTGGAGCATGCATCCTACAACGCCATGGGGACTTTAAAGTCCGCATAGGAACATGACTAAGTCAATTCACCTACAACAACACGTGTCTAAAATCCGCACAAACCTGTTAATCAAATGACCCAATCATGAATCCAAATTAATTGGTCGAACCCAATTGATTGCTCATTAAATCAGCCCAATGCAATCAATTCCACTTAATTCTTCTTCCATTACCACTAACACTTAGTGGGTTAATTCAATCACCAATCAATTGATGATTGATTCTATTATGATTCCAAATCACAATTATGATAGTCTACAATAAATCCTCTATTATTGACCCCGTAGATCTATTCTAACTGGTGATAAATATTGAATCTCCATCTCTATACACTAAAACTCCTTTCATGACTGAAACGATTCATTCTACTCTTAGGGTTCACTGATCACCAAGTGAATGCCTTCGTCTCACAATCCACTAGTGACACCTAGCAGTATGTGGCAACCCAGCAGAATGAATATCTGAATCTCTTGTGCAGTTAGCGTATATACAGTCCCTCTATCATGGATCCCGACGTGACGGAGTTATGGATATCTCGTCAAACCCTATCTCCGTCATAAAGAAATTTATACGACTTCAGTTCGAGATATGAAAAAACTTTTTTTTCAAAATATCTAGCCAAAATTTATCGAACCAGTCCATAAATCACATAGGATCACTCCTAATCTATCAAGTCGATAGATCCCATCTAGATGCAACCCTATTCCAAAATGAACCTACTTCAGCCAAATTCGCACTACAAGGACCCGAATGACTAGGCCCAAGTTCACATCTCGTCAAACTACAGCAACCTCATAGAATAGCTGAGGCATCGCAGTCAAGACCAGTCATACAACTGCAGCATAATAGCACTGACGAGTTGATAGACACCAGTAACTACTACTTGTCATGCTAATACTTTGTTCTAACAAGTACTTGCATAATCACTCCAGTGTCTCTACACCATGGACTCAAGACCTCTCCATCTAACTAAGTATCTGTGCACAATACGATCGATCACCGTCCTCTGATGGATCCATCGATCAGGAGCATTAGAAATAATCCTAAATACACATGCCTCAAACTCAACTCCTTAAATTATATGTCAACATCATAATTTCTTGGACGATCATGGACACATACAAACATGAATGAAAAATAAATTGCCCAATCTTTATTATATAAGTTCAATTACAAATTAGCCCCAAATACAAATACGTCAACCACGTGCTTCTAGGCATACTCTAACAATCTCCCACTGCACTAAAGCCAATCAGACATATATTTAAGTCCCATTTTTTCAAGATGACTTCTAATTCTTCCTGACTCAGCTGCTAGTAAATGATCCGCCACATATCATGGACTACTCTGCGCACCTCTCATATTTTTCGAGAATACGCGAAAGTAAATCGCCGCTCCATGCTTGGACTAGTGAGACACTCGGCTCCTTAGCCAGTGCTATGGCGCCATTGTTGTCGCAGAAAAGGTTAGCATCTAATGACATGACTCCTAGCTCTTCGACAAACTTCTTGTACCAAATGCTTCCTTCGAGCATCCGATTGCAAGCAATTACTCCTTCCATGTAGAATCTGCAATAATCGGGTGCTTGAAACTCTTCCAATTACCATCCTCATGCATAATAAATATATCAGTAGACTTCTATCATCAGGATCAACATAAGTCTGAATCAGTATATCCTTCTACCTTAACTCTGTCCTCCCCAAAAGACCAAAAACAGATTCAGCCTTCTCAATACTTAAGATATTTTCACAGCTATCCAGTATCGCCTGGACTTGACTATATCTGCGTGACATTCACAGCATGCATATCAGTCGATACATAGCATGCAACATGAGGCTCCCTATGCCGACATAAGGGATCACTCTGCTCTGAATCTCTTCAGATATTTTGGGTACATCTTTTTGGGAGATATTTCCTATCCTTAGTAACAATCCCCTCTAAGATTTCCATGCTGAACCTCTTCACACTTCCTCTAGTACATTCTGTGATAGGCCAAGCATCCTCTTAGATCATATCTCTATACCTTAATTCCCCAAAATATAAAGCTTCACCTATATCTTCATGGAACTTCTAGACAACTAAACTGAACATGAGCATGAATATCATTCCAATAGAATATCATCCACTACAATACGAAATACTGAGCCCTCCCACGACCTTTTGAACACATGTTCCTCTTCGTTCTGATAAAATTTAAACATTTGATCACACATCGAACGAGTTTCCAACTCCGACATCTTGCCTTAGTCCAAAATGGATCTTGCAGTTTCAAGACCTTGATCACCATCACTAAAAGTGAAACCCAGTTGTTCCACATAATATCTTCCTCAAATATCCATTAAGAAAAGCAGTTTTATATCCATCTTCATATCACATAATCATGAAAGCTGCAAGGCAAGCAACGTTCGAATGGACTTCAGCATGCTACCGTGGAAGGTATCTTGATAGTCAATGCGTTCCGCTGGTATAACCTTTTGCCACCAACCTTGCCTATAGGTCTCTACCTGCCATCCGAACCATTTTCCTTTTGTAGATCCATTTACACCCGATAGTACATACCTTCAGGCGGCACTACTATCAACTTGTTGAATCATGAGTCTATTCTGACTCATCATCCATCCATTTTTGGAGTCGATGTCTAACATCACTTCATTGTAGGCTCTGGTCATTACTATGATCTCTTTCTCCCATGAGGAACTCTTCCACTATTTCTCTTAAGCCATACCTAAGTATCTTCAGGAGATGGGAGATCCTACGATCTACGAAGTACGAGTTCTCATGTATGCTCAATGTGAATAGGTTCACTAGCTCAATTGCTCGTTGCTCTTCAGAGACTTTCTCTTCGAGCCAATTTTCTCCCACTGCCTCTATCAAGAATAAACTATTTTTCCAAGAAGAATGCATTCAGCTCACAAATACTTTGTGATCTCGGAGTAAAAATTGTATCCTAACGACTCTTTAGGATATCCAATGAAACGAGCAACAATTGTCCTAGACTCTAACTTGTCAGCCTGTTGTCGCTTGACTTGGGCTGGACATCCCCAAATCTTGAGATAACCAAGACTTGGTTTCTTACCATGCCAATCTCATACGGTATGGTAGGAACGGACTTAGAGGGAACTCTATTCAATATATAGATAGCTGTAAGTAGGGCATCTCCCCACAAGAATAAGGGTAAGTCAATGAAGCTCATCATGGACCTGACCATATCCAATAGAACCGATTCCTCCTTTCTGACACTCCATTGAGTTGAGGTCCAGGAGGTGTTGTGAAACTATACCATTTTGTTTGAGATAATTGCGAAACTCTCCACTAAGGTATTCCTCCTCGATCTGATCGAAGAACCTTAATGAGTTTCCCTATCTGTTTTTCTACTTCAAATCTGAATTCTTTGAACTTTTCAAATGCTTCAGATTTATGTCTCATAAGATAGACATAACCATACCGTGAGAAATCATCGGTAAAAGTAATAAAGTAGAAAAATTGACCCCTAACCTATACATCGAATGGGCCACACACATCAGTGTGTACTAGGGCAAGTATTCAGTGGACCTCTCCCCATGTCCTACAAAGGGTAATTTGGTCATTTTTTCTTGAAAGCAGGATTCACAATCAGATATGACTCAGAAGTCAATGAACTCAAAAGCCCATGTTTCTCCAATTTGTTAATTCTGTCTTCTCCTATATGACCAAGTCTGAGGTGCCATAAATACTTTTGATTTATTCCATCTTTAGATCTTTTTGATCCTATGGTACTCACTATAATGCTCAAATACATTCACAGATACATCCATATGTAAGTATAGAGACCGTCAATCATAAAACTACGTCCAAATAGTTTATTTCATAAATAAACAGAAACGTATCTTTATTGAAATTAATTCATAATGTTCCTATGCTAGACAAGATACAGAAATCAGATTTCTGCTAACACCAGGTACAAATAACAATCTCTAAGTATCAAACTAATCCTGACGGGTAAATGCAAAGGGAATGTGCCTACAGCAACAAAAGCAACTCTTGCTCCATTGCCAACTCTTATGGTTGCCGCACCTTCCCATAAGCCTTCTACTTTCCTTTAGACCCTGCATGGTAATGCACAAGTGAACACTAAAACCAAAGTCTATAACCCAACTGGAAATAGGAAAAACTGTTAGATTAGTTTCAATAATGAGCATATTAGACATACCTTCAGAAGGCGTGTCATCCTTCTTGCTCTTTATGTTTCCCATGTAGATAGGACAATTTCTCTTCCAATGGCCATCTTCATTGCAATGGAAACATTTTTCTTTGGGTTCGGCCTTCTTCTTAGGAACTTCCTTCTTCGGCTTTTTCTCGGTCTTTCTGCTTCTTCGCAGGCTTCTTCTTCTTCCCAGTAGACTTTCTCTTGGAAGTAGAAGCTAGCTCAAGCAGCGAGAACTGTGCCCCTGAACCTTTCAAGGCTCCCTCAGTTGTTACCAACATATTCAACAATTCAAGTTTGGTGCATTCAATTTTATTCATATGGTAGTTTACAATAAACTGCCCATATGAACATGGCAACGATTGTAGGATCAAATCCGTCTGCAAATCCTTGTGCAATGGTCATGCCAAGCCTCTCAAGCCTCCTCAAGATCCTTGATCATGGTCAAACCATAGTTCAATGGACGGACTGCCCATCGCGCATCTTGGCTTTGAAGAGCCGCTTGGACACTTCAAACCTCGTTGCGCGACTCTGTTCACCATACAACTCTTGTAGGTGATCAAGTATGTCCTTAGCAAATCTTCATGCTCTCATGCTGGCATTGCAATTCGTTGGACATGGATGCCAAAATGTAGCACTAACCTTATTGTCGTCATCCAACCATTTTGCATACGTCTCACGCTGTTCATTGGTTGCACGGGTGGGTAACACCGGGAGTTCATGGTCAAGAACATAAGCTATCTTTTCGCCAACTCAAGACAATCTTTAAGTTGCGGAGCCAATCTTTATAGTTTGGTTCGGTCAACCTATTGTTATCTAGAATTCGAACTATCGGATTGGAAGCCATTGACATCTGCAGAGAGTAAAGATTTTAATTAGAAATTTGTATTTGACATTAATTTATTTTAGGGACTTTTAAAACAAAATTGAATCAAATCCTTCCACTATTTCTCAGATCTCTCGTACTTCCCTGATAAAGATACGGAAACCTGCGACTTAGGGATTTCGAGTGGAGTGCTGCAGTCCCACCAATCTACATGTCACCTCACCTAACAGTTATTGGAGACACATAGACGATGAGTGTACAACTCTTGTATAATGCTTCGTAAGTATATTGAGCTAACCTGGTCTCCAAGTCATAAGGACCTTACCTAACAGTTATTGGATCCGTTCCTTGGTTAAGTCAGACCCACCGTATATCCCGCGAAAATAAAGCTGTGATTGGGTCCTCACCTAACAGTTATTGGAGCCCAACCCCACCTTTACCCCACAACATCTCATGTTAATAGAGAGGTTCAATCCTCCGATGCAACTAGCCCACTGTATCCAGCCGAGACTAATCAACGCCGGAAAGATCTTAGCAACTCTACTACGGTGGAAGACCAATCGACTTAATATTGGGTAATCAGATCTTAGTGATTCCAACTTTGAGCTTTCCATAGGAGGTAATCGATCAATTGGCAAGGTAAGCAGGTGGGAGGCTCTCATTACTCAGAGAGTAAGGTCCTAATTAAGTAACCACCTTTGAGCTTACCTAGACACCAATTAGATCAATTAATCAAATATGGCTAGCTCAATGTATCGTTCACTCTCGATTGATTTAGGAAGGTTTTAGGTCTCTTGGGATTTACATCTAATGTAACCATCTACCCCATACCATATGTCATTCAATTTACATCTTATGTAAATGTCACATTGGTTCAGGTTTACATCCTATGTAATTATGAAACTCTTTGATATATTATGTGATTACATCTTATGTAAATGACATAATTGTTTCAGTTTACATCTTATGTAAATGTCCTATTGTTTAAGGATTTTATTTACATCTCATGCAAATAAATTTTTGTTTAACTAATACATACATCTCATGCATACATTATTTTAAACATAACCTTAAACAAGTATGAACATTATGATTACCATATGCATCTCATATATATTTTCAGATCTGAAATTTTAAACCTATTATGCTATTCTCTGGATTTCAGATCATACATTACTTGATTTAAAACATTGTAATCTAATTGCAATTCTAAAATAATTTGCAAAATTATAGCAAAAAAAAAATCTGCATGCTGAAAATTTCAGCAACCTGAAATTTCAGCACGCAGAAAATCTAGCAAGCATAATTCCTTTAAAAATCAGATTAAAAATATGGTAATCAATCCTTAGGTTCTAATCATGCTTCCTAGAACCATGGCTCTGATACCACTGCTGAGTTACGTCCCGTTCGATGCGACGTTCGCAGCGGAATTCGAACGGAATGTCGTTCATTGCATGAACGCGCCTCGGATCGTAGAATTCAAAAATTTTTCTGGATCCAAATCCAGAAGATCTTTGAATTCATTAGGGAGGGGAGATTAGGATCTAAGAAAGGTTGATTAAGATTCATAAAACTGAAACTAAAATCAGAAGAAATTAATTTGATGATCTTATCTTCAAAAATTCTGCAGGTGAAGAATACCGCAGTCTGATGATCTATCTAGGTTCCTGTTTGAGCTACACAATTGTCCGGCCTCTACAGGTATCCACACGAGGATCTAATCATCTGAGATAGGGTCTTACCGGAGTGCTAGCTCCTTACAAAGACCTCTCATGACTATCATATAGATTAGAAGATAAAAATTTACAATATACCTCCTTAAAGAAGAACCATTTCTTCTTCAACCTTGCTCGCGATGGAGGAAGAGGAAGGAGGAACCTTGCACGTGGATCTTCCTTGCCTTGCTACCGTGGAAGAAGAGGAGGATGAAGACCCCTTGCTGCCGTGGAGAAGGAGAAAGAAAGAAGAGGAGGCGTGGAGAGGAAGAGGAGAGAATTAATTCATAACTTCTCCCTTGCTACCCTTTTATAGATTGGGTTTAGGGCTCCTCCTAATCTTATTAGGAGTATGGGACTATAACCCACCCTTGGATTAATGCCAAGTGTCCAATCCTTGTGCTCATAGATGCATGACATGTGTCTATATAATCAATTGATTAATTTTCTAATCATATTAGGATTCCTAATCTCATTAGGAGAATTAATTGATTTGGGAGCATGCATCCTACGATGCCATGTGGACTTTAAAGTCCGCATAGTGTGAACATGACTTAAGTCATATTCATCCTACAACGACATGTGGTCTTTAAAATCCGCACAAATCTTGGTTTAATCAAATTGACCCAATCATGAATCCAAATCAATTTGGGTCGAACCCAATTTGATTTGGCTCATTAAATCAGCCCAATTGCAATCCAATTGCAATCAATTCCACTTAATTCTTCTTCCATTAACTCACTAACACTTAGTGGGTTAATTCAATCACCAATCATATTGATGATTGATTTCTATTATGATTCCAAATCACAATTATGATAGTCTGACTAATTAAATCCTCTATGTGTGTGATCCCGTAGGTGCTATTCTGACTGGTAGTGAGAAATATTGAGATCTCCATCTTAATATCACTGAAACTCCTTTCAGTAGACTGAAACGATTTCAGTTCTACTCTTAGGGTTCACTGATCACCAAGTGAATGCCTTCGAGTCTCACAATCCACTAGTGACACCTAGCAGTATATGGTGGCAACCCAGCAGAATGGAATATCTGAACCTCTTGGTGCAATTAGCGTATGATACAGTCCCTCTATCATGGATCCCGATGTGACGGAGGTTATGGATATCTCATCAAACCCCATCGTCCGTCATATGTCAAATTTATACAACTTCCAGTTCGAGATATGGAAAACTCTTTTTCCAAAATACCTGGCCAGGAATTTATCGAACTCAGTCTAATAAATCACATAGGATCACTCCTAATCTATCAAGGTCGGTAGATCCCATCTAGATGCAACCCTATTCCCAAATTAACCTACTGCAGCCAATTCGCACTACAAGGACCCGAATGCCTTGGGCCCAAGTTCACATGCTCGTCAAACTACAGCAACCTCATAGTGAATAGCTGAGGCATCGCAGGTCAAAGGACCAGTCATACAACTGCAGCATAAGTAATCACTGACGAGTGGATAGACATCCATGTGACTAATATCTTTGGTCATGCTAAGTTCTTTGTTCTCTAACAAGTATTTGCATAATCACTCCAGTGTCTCTACACCGTAGACTCGAGACTCGTCCATCTGACTAAGTGATATGTGCACTAATCTCAGCAGATCGATCACCGTCCCTCGTGATAGATCCATCGATCAGGAGCATTTAGAAATTAATCCCTATTGACACATGCCTCAAATTCTCAACTCCTTGAAATTATGCGTCATCATCTATTAATTTCTTGGACGATTCATGGACACATACAAACATGAATGAAAAATAAATTGCCCAATCTTATTTATTAATAAGTGTCCAATTACAAATTTATGCCCATATTACAAATATGCGTCAGCCACGTTGGCTTCTAGGGCATACTTCTAACACTTATAACCTATGTGGACTGAGGAACACTGTAGTACGGATCTATTGGAGCTGATCATGGGCCGATCATGGTACTTGTGATTAGATTTGAATGAATTTGAACCCTTAGCCCGATGAGGATGTCAAGGCTTAAATGGAGGAAGTATGTGAGGATTCGTATGGGCATGTGCTTAATCCCACTCGGTTATTCGCTAGGTAGATCTTGAATACTTATATAGAATTAAGGAACCCAGATAATATCTTCCAGCCAGCCATTTTAGGTGAAGTTTAGAGTTATTACAACCTACATTACACCCTGAATGAAGAGTTATCTTAGGCGGAAATGTTATAGATGAAAGCATATGAAACTTGCCATATGTATGTGCTCACAGAAGCTATTTCTGCATGTAACTTCAACTGCCGTTACTCATTCAGCAATAGTGAATCCCTCAGCTGCTAGGCTTGTCTTCACAAATTCCAAGTCCTTCCTGTCCCCTTTCAAATGCAGTATCTATAAAGCAAGAACTACTTTGATGAAAATTGTCATCAGATACAAAGAAAATTAGGATGGACTAGACTCCTAAGGGGTATAAGTCTATAAACGACCGAAGGAGAGAGAAAGAGATGACTTGGCACGCGAGAGGAGGAGAAGGCGTGGGAGACAGAGGAGAGCAGCGTGGCTCGGTGGGGCGGTCGATGGGAGAACGAGAGAGAGAGGGAGAGAGCGGTGCATGCTCTGTTTTCGAACACAAGGCCGTGTGCCCCCTCCCGTTTCACGAACTGATGAGGCGCCGCTTTAATAGGCGGGCCTGGGCTTAAGCCGGCTTGAGCCGGACATCACAATAAGACATATTTTTTTAGCTCTCACATTATATCAGACGATTTTCACAGGTTCGATATAAACTTTCATCGACAAACAACTAGCAATATTTTCAACTTTACCTCCACAAAAATTATTCCATTCAACTGCAATGGGATACTTTTAAAGAAAAGGAAAAACAACTGCATGAGAAATAGTCTTTCACCTGAACACAGGGTCTTGTTTGGTTTGTGCGAAAAGAAAGAGAAAAGTGTAGTCAATGAAAAAACAAAAAAAGACCACCACTGAGGTGGTAGCCTACTGGGAGCGTGGCCTTAGTTCCAACCAAGTGGTTCCGAGTTCGAAATGCACGGGCATCGATTAAATTGTGGAGACCGGATGCTCCCTACTTGGACACAGGGTATGGAATGGCTTATCGCTCTACTGGTAGCCTCGGTGGTGCCAGGTGTGACGTACTCACACATGGTATTCGTGCCGAAGCCTAGAGGGGTAACCGAGCCGGGCCCACGAATGGGGAGGGTATGAGTAAAACCGGCCGAGGTGCCCAACACACGGTCATTTTTGCCCGCATCGAACATTCTCCTAGCGGGGTGGGGGCCCAGTGGGGGCTGCTACGCGGGGGTGGGCTTGTCCCTTCCTCCCCTCTTCCCCTTTTTTAAAGCAAAAAAAAACAAAAAAACAAAAAAACAAAAAAGACCTCTTATTTGGTTAGAGTTTTGAAAAAAGAAAGATAAGAAAGTAGTATTCCCATGAGAAATAAAAATCCATGAGGGATATGGAAAAGCTACTTTTCCACCGTTGGGAATTAAGATTTTTTTTCCAAACTACCCTTAAGCTATCAAAATCAATAGATAATTAAGGATATAATAGATATTTCAGAAAGTAAATACTCAACCAAATATAAACCAATATGGAATGTATTATTTTTTATAGTCAACTAAATATAATAGAACCATTTTCCTATAATATTCTCAAAAATCAATTTTTTTTTAAAAAATATTACAATAAGAAAATTCTTTCCGTGAATCAAACAAGCCCTAAATATTTAGGAATGTGCCATTGGAGAGGAGTGGGGACAGACCGGTTGGTTGTTCCACCACCAACACTTTAGCCATGCCCTCTTGTTTCCTCTCCCAACTTTGTTCTTAACTGGATTCTCTTTTGGGTTTTGTGGGTTAAATGGAGATGGGGGCTTTGGGCCTGCAAGGAGAGGCTGGGGACAGAGATTTTCATAGGAGCCCATCCTCTTCTCTCCCTCACTTCATATTATCTTGACACTATAAGATATGAATCAGGATATTATTGCAATTTATCTCGATTAACGAAACCCCAAAAGAAGGCAGAGTCAGATGCACGTACACAAAGACCATAATGTTTTTCTTTCACAAAAAGATCATAATTCGGTACCATCAATATATCACTAACTAGTAAGCAATAATCCAAGAGTCATTTACTCATCGAGATTACTGGTTGGTGTATCCTTCTCAGCCAATAAGCATTGTCCCAACTATCTGGGGATTTAACAATGCCTCACCTGCCAAGCATTCCTAGCTAAAATTACTGTTGATGTCCTTTTTAATCTTTCTAAAATATATGATTAAAATTCATGAATATTAAATTTGAATCATTCCATATACTTCCAATAAGCATTGTCCGTTTGCCAAGCATCCCGAGAACACTTTGTTCTTCACACCATTTTATTAAGAAATGAAAAGGTTGGGGAAATTTCGCACCATATCATTTCATACATTCTGTCATCTCAAGCACACTTGCTCCTCATCCGAGCAGAAGACCCACAGCATGAAATAAAGGAAATACTGATCACAGCACATAAAAGATCTGTTTCATCCAGAAAGAGATACAACTATGGACTATTGTCCAGTATAAATAGAACAAGCAGCCAACACCGCATTACCAGATGTCCAAATTCACATTCAAACAATAAGAACGATATACATCTTTTTCCTTTTGGCTATGTGTTCCAACTTCCAACTTTCTTGCCTAGCGCTGAAATTGGATGGAGTATGAACCCGTATTTGGATCTTTTACAGCTTTAAAGTTGTCAAGGTTCATTCCAAAACGTCCCAAAACAGAATTTCCCATCTCCTTCAACTTCCCTGCAAGGAGTCAAAAGGTGTTATCTTAAAAAATGCTATGAAAGATTCTTCGATGGGTAAAAAGAAGCATAGCTTCCTCTTTGACATGACTTGAAACGGAAATAGTGAGAAAAATGGGTTTCCTATTGTTTTATCTCATTCTTTCATTCTAAATGTCAAATTAAAGGTGATATGCCATACTATGAGACTGACAAATTATAATTGAGAGGAAAGACATCCAACAATAATGGATGAAGCACAAGAATTCACCAAATGCTATATGGTTGTAAAGATGTAGCACAATTGTAATGCGAGATATTCTGCTGGCATATTTGAACTTGGTGCATGTTCAACGATATTTCTATTGAATCAAAACCCATATGCAAGTGAATATTTAATTCTAGCAAGATTTTTTGGTTGGCATATCTGATCCTAATGCATATTCATGTTGAGTGAAAATCTATCTCCCTTGATTTACAAAGGACTACAAAATAGGAAGGCAGGGCGATAAGTAGACATCACAATTCTAAAATTTAGTCTTCTACGAGTCTGCATGCCTATTTCACCATCACAAAAGATAGAACTAACCAACAAATTCCATAAGAGCAAAATATAAATCAGAATTTGTCAAAAAGTCAAATGAAAAAACATCGAAATCCAATTTATCTTTATTTGCATAAGAAAAATTGTTTATAAATATAGAGAAGGAAATACATGTTATATGAGCTTACCAATCATCTCTTCCTTCATCTTCTCTCGTTTTTCTGCTGCAATAGGCTCTAACCGTCTTATGTTCCTTCTAGCTTGATCATTTGAAGGATCTAACTCCATGACTTTTTTCCAGTCTGCAGGAAATTTTACAAGATAAGTACCACAATTTAAGAATCCATCCATTAGAACCATTAGGCAACTTTCCAATTCTCTCCAGAGCTTTTACCAAAATAAGTGCTGACTGATATATTGGAGGAAAAACTTATAAAGAAACAGAAAACAAATTATATAACAACATGAATGACAGCAAAGTAAATCTTCAACAGAATATATAAATAAACATTTAACCATACCTGCAATAGCTTCTTCATAGTGTTCAAGCTTTTCATGTGCCTCTGCTCTTCTGAGCAGTGCTTTTATATATGAAGGATTCAACTCCAATGCTTTTGTGCATTCCTTGATAGTGTCATTAAATTTTTCCTGAAGAAAATTGAATGCTTCAATGACAAAAAAATCAAGCTGAAATACTTGCTGAATGAAGTACCAGAAAGAAAAGAAATACATGCTGAATGAATAATGGAGCAAGTGGGTGAGATAGGTCTGGTTATAAACACTTCATAACTTATTGGGTAGAATGGCACCAACCTATTTTCCTTCTAGGGTGGGTTGCATTTGCATATAGCATAGATTTATCAGATCTTTCAAATGAGGTCAATGCTACAAGATTAATGCCCGATCCACCATAAGCTGAATCTAGATTAGGTATAGGTCAACTTAGACGCAAGGATAGGGTGACAAAAGTATCATGGTATACACCAATATAAAATTCTAAAATGAAAGAACTTCCACCACCATTTTCAGACAACTGTGGATGAACTGGCCAAAACCACTGAAAGTCAACTGAAAGCAGTCAAGTTTCTGCTGAAAACGATGGAAACCAAAACTTAGAGAGGAGGTCAATTTTCAGTTCACACTAAAACCATCCCATTAAGTATCATCTCAGCATTCAGGTGCCAGTCATTCATCATGGATAGGGCCAACTCTTAGACGTGTATCTTGGATTTCATTTCCTCAATGAATTCTGGGTGGGCTGTTCACCCTCCCAATTTCTCAAAAAAAAAAAAAAAAAAACTTAGAAGCACCCACATACCATAAGAAGGAATGCCAGAAATTCTAGGGTAATTGAGCGGAGTCAGTGTTTTAACTAAGCAAGGATGATTGGAACAAATATTTTTATATAATCTTTGACAAAAATTATAAGAAATTTTGGATAACTAGGGGACAAAAAAATTTGCAGCTTATCTAGAGTCTAAAAGTGTGTATATCAGATCAGCCCAAACTCCACATTCTTTAGGTTTTTGAGGATATCAGGCAACCGGAATCATCCTAAATAAAAAGTTAAAAAGAGTATAAATGCTGACTCTGACCTGAACCAACAGGTCCTTAAATCAGGGTGAGCATTGCAGGTCTGTTTAATCCAACCCGTGCTATCCTATAGTATACAATACAATGAGACCTGTGCCTGACAAAATCTTGCTAGAGGATACAGCATATGCTTAGAACTAGTCATAGATGACCAAATTATAAAGGGTTTAAAAGGCGGAAGCAAAGACATCTTCAAAATTACATGAATATATTTGGTTAAAGGGAATATATAAGAACAAAGGCTTACCATTAAAAACAAACATATGATTAAATTCCATAATAAGGCAATCATAAAGCCCATGCAAGAATGATAGTTCGATCGACCATTACAATAAGAAAAAATGAATGTTTATACAAAAAAGATGTGAGCAAGCTTCATTGCAAAATCATCTTTCAAAGAATTCTAGAAGAATAATTATAAACATTTCCTGAAAACATAAACATGGCAGGACACCATGCAATATCTTCCAATATAAATTCCTTCATGCATACATGGTACTTCGACTTAAAAAAAGGCATGCCAAGGTTTCCAAATAAAGTTTAGAAGCATCTTTAGACCAAGAACTACAGAGACAATTTAGTGTTCTGGAGCATTGAAGGTTGAAAAATAAAGTTATAGTTAAAAATTGGATATATCACCAAGGAAGCTGACACATTTGGAAACATTAAAAAAACAAAAAAAAAAACCACAGAAAAAAAAGCCAGGCAGCTTTTAGAAGAACTTGTACTGAATATTATGACTATTTAGTAGATATGGAGACTCTAGTATATTAATCAAGTTTTGTTTCCAGAAATCTGGGTTTCATTCATATAAGATTCACTAAGATATTAAATACGTGGATCTTCAAAGTTGGGAATAGAAGACAGAATTAATAATATGAAATTTTCCATGAAAAAATGTCGGGGAAAAAATGGCCTACCAATTTCAGGAAGCATACGCCGCGGTTTGCATGACACATGGAACAAACTTCAGATGAAGGCACTTCAGAGGCAATTTGCAACGCAAGTTCATATTGCATTAGGGCATTTTCATACTGCCCAGCCTTAAAAAGTTTATTTCCTTCTTCTTTTGCATCATTTGCTTGATTTAGAGCTTTCTGCTTCACAAGGAAAGGATGATTTAATGCAATGTATTCTGAAAAGAAGCTAAAAAGCTTCGTAGCATACACTACTACCAAAATATTATGAATAGAACTTATGTGATGTGATATAGTGACAAATGTGAGAACCCATGCTTGAAATAAATGAAAGGCAAAGCAGATTATATATCTGAACAACTCAAACCAATATTTTGTTTGTGCAAGTATTATGCATCTTGGAAGGGGAGGATTCCCTATCCTTGTATACTTTAGGTTACAGTGAAAACTAAAAATTTCCTCCTATAGAAAACTGATCCTATAAGATTTTACATCTATATCTAGCTCTTCTGTAATCCTCATCCCATAAGCCTGCAAAACTCAATATGGTGAGCGTTGAACTATTGGGAAATAATAAGCATAAAATGCGAAATGATGCTAAGAAATTTTAACATGCGAAGAAGATATTGAAAAACCACGAAGGATTGAGTTGCATAGGAAAATAGACTACAGATGACATGAGAACTTTGCAGGAAACAACAGAGGCTGCCAATATGTGATTAAAGAATCTAAACATAGACCATGAGACATGCCAGTGGTGAAAAGTGACAAAATGAAATTTTCTGGCGTAGAAGATGTGGCAGGAAAGCCCAATGCAAATAAATAAGAGAATGTCCATTGTTTATGATTATGGTTAGATATTTTGATATCTTCCGCCATATAGGAATTTCGGAGACGTCAATGTTTCTTTTCGAGTAAAATTCAAAGTTGTTGGTTTAAAAAAGTATCATCCGAAACTCAGGCATCGAATATGTTTTGTAATATGTATAAAACTATTCTAGCAGAGATAGGACTGTTGTAGGCAATGTAAGGCAAAGCTAGTGCAAAATTCATGAAAAATAAATGTATTTCGGAAACTTCAAGATTAAAACCAACATAAGTATAAAAATGAAATCAACAGAATTTATACAGTTATCTATAGCAAAATCCAAAATCACCCGATATAAACAAGAGAATTCAGCCCAAACGTTTGAAATATGGTTCCCATTGCAAACAATTAGGGACGAGTTTCCAATAACCCAGATAATTTTTCCTAAATTATGGGAGGTATTTCCTGTTGGAAGTTGATAAACTTAATTATGCTGAGGAATTCAAAGGGTCATATGAAGTATCCAAAGGGTCATATGGATAATCTAAAAGGTCTCATTATGATGTACTTATTAGGGGAGTTAAAAGGTCACTTCTAGTGCCTATAAATATGTGGCTATCATGAAGAAGAATGCATGGAAGAAAAAAAAAAAGAAAGGAGTGGTAGATAGAGAGGGCTTGAAAGAAAAATTGTATTCCTCTTTGAAGAAAAGTTGTACTACACCATTATCTTATATAAAGTATTTTCTTTCCATGTTCTTGTGTTTCCACCACCATTGCATATTCTATCAAAGTGGTATCAGAGCTTGGTCATGGCTACCGGGATGCTTCCTATTCCTCGTCTCACCAATACCAACTATGAGAATTGGAGTATCCAAATGAAGGCATTACTTGGATCTCAAGATATTTGGGACATAGTCGAAAAGGGCTATGAAGAAGACGGAGATAGAGCACAACAACGAGAGACTTTGAAGAAAGATAAGAAGGCTCTCTACTTCATTTATCAAGGCTTAGATGAAGCCGCTTTTGAGAAGATTGCTGGTGCTACCAACTCAAAGCAAGCATGGGAGATCCTCGAGAAAGCCCATAAGGGTGTTGAGAAAGTGAAGAAGGTGCGCCTTCAAATATTGAGAGGCGAGTTCGAGACTTTGAAGATGAAGGAAGGAGAATCCATCTCGGATTACTTCACAAAGGCTCTATCTATTGTAAAACAAATAAGGAGAAATGGTGAGAATATAGAGGACAAGCGTGTGGTGGAGAAGATCCTAAGATCCTTGGATCAAAAGTTTGACTATGTTGTGACAGCAATTGAAGAGTCCAAAGATGTGGATACTATGACAATTGATGAGCTCATGGGTTCTCTACAAGTCCATGAGCAGAAGATCTTGTTGCGAAAAGAAGAACCTTTGGAGCAAGCCCTGAAAAGCAAGCTCACCATCAGTGAGAAGAAGGAAGGCCCAACTGACGAGGACAAACATAAAAACCATGGTCATAGTTACAGCCGTGGATATCATCATGGACGAGGCCGTGGACAAGGGCGAGGTTCTTTTGGACGTGGCAGAGGAAGAGGAGGCCTAGGATTTCCATCAAATGAAGAAAGCACTCAAGATGGAAAAAGGCAACGAGGTTTCTCAAGAGGAGAACGAAGGTATGATAAAAGAAATGTTAAATGTTTTATTTGTGGCAAATATGGTCATTTTTCCTCAGAATGTTACCATAATAAGAATAATCAAGTGCATGAGAAGGCCAACTATGCAAGGAAGGAGGAAGGAGAAAATGGTGTGCTACTACTAGCAGAGAAGGGAGAAGAAGCCTCCAATGAGAATAAATGGTACTTGGATACCGGTGCAAGCAATCATATGTATGGGCACAAACATATCTTTAAAGAGTTAGATGAGACAGTGGAAGGCAACGTTTCTTTTGGAGATGCCTCAAAAATTCAAGTGAAGGGGATAGGTAAGATCCTAATCCAACTCAAGGATGGTTCTCAACAGTTCATTTCTAATGTTTACTATGTGCCTAATATGAAAACAAATATCTTAAGTCTTGGTCAATTATTAGAAAAAGGCTTTAATGTTTGCATGAAAGGAGGATGCCTGTACTTGAATAAACATGATCAGTTGATTGCAAAAGTACCTATGACCAAGAACCGAATGTTCGTGTTGAACATTAAGTATATCAATACAAAGTGCTTAAGTGCATGCATGAAGAATAACATGTGGCTATGGCACTTGAGGTTCGGGCATTTGAACTTTAGCTCTTTGAAGCTCCTCTCCTCAAAGGCGATGGTGAAGGGGTTACCTCTCATGGAGAATACTTGTGAAGAAATATGTGAAGCATGTATTATTGGAAAACAGTCAAGAACAAGTTTCCCAAAGGAGTCATTTCATCGAGCCAAAAAACCTTTGCAACTAATCCATACGGATATTTGTGGTCCCATCACACCAGCCTCATTTGGAGGTCGTCGTTATTTTCTAACATTTATTGATGACTTTAGCAGGAAAACTTGGGTGTATCTCTTGAAGGAGAAACGGGAGGCCCTGGAGATATTCAAAAAATTCAAAGCTTTTGTGGAGAAACAAATTGGGTGCAAAATCAAAGCTTTGAGATCAGATCGAGGAGGAGAGTATACCTCGAAGGAGTTCGAAGAATTCTGCAAATCTCAAGGCATTTGGAGAACCTTAACTGCCGCATACTCACCCCAGCAGAACGGCGTAGCAGAAAGGAAGAATCGAACCATTCTTGACATGGTGAGAAGCACGCTGAACACAAAGAAAATGCCAAAAGAGTTTTGGGCAGAAGCCGTAAATTATGCGGTGTACATCCTCAACCGCTGCCCAACAAAGAATCTTGATGGAAGAACCCCTCAAGAAGCATAGAATGGCTATAAGCCAAATGTATCTCATCTAAGAGTATTTGGTTGTATTGCCTATGCACACATCCCAGATCAAAGAAGAAGCAAGCTTGATGATAAGAGTTATCCTTGCATCTTTATAGGATATGACCAGAGGTCCAAGGCATATAATCTCTATGATCCAGAGACAAAGAAGACTATTATAAGCTGAGATGTGAAGTTCAACGAAGAAGGAAGTTGGAATTGGAGCACCAACTTGGTGGAAGTACAAGAAGAAGAAGAAGATGAAAAGGCTCAAGCTGAAGATTCCTCACCTCTCTCTTCACCTAGCACGAGATCTCCATCTTTAAGTGAGGATTTCAGAAAGACAAGAAGCATTCAAGATCTCTATGGGGTAACAAGGCCTCTTAATCTCATTTGGTTATATGCTGATGAGGATGTAATCTCTTTTGAAGAAGCAGTAAAGAATGAAAATTGGAAGACGGCCATGGATGAAGAAATGAAAGCAATCCAAAAGAATGACACATGGGAGCTTACCACTCTTCCAGAAGGCCATGAACCCATCAGAGTGAAATGGGTTTACAAGGTAAAGAAGAACGCAGAAGGAAAGATAGAAAAATACAAGGCTCGCTTAGTAGCTAAAGGCTACAAACAGCAAGCCAGGATTGACTACGAGGAGGTATTTGCTCCCGTAGCTCGTATGGAGACAATTCGCCTGGTAATTTTCTTGGCAACACAAAACAATTGGAGAATCTACCAACTAGATGTGAAGTCGGCCTTTTTGAATGGCTTATTAGAAGAAGAAGTATATGTTGAGCAACCTAAAGGGTATGTGAAGAAGGAATGCAAAGAGAAGGTTTTAAAGCTAAAGAAGGCACTTTATGGCTTAAAACAAGCTCCAAGAGCTTGGAACTCAAGGATTGACAGCTACTTCAAAGCAAACGGCTTCAAGCAATGTCCCTCTGAGTATGCTGTGTATGAAAAAGAAAAAAATTCTAACATATTACTTGTTTGTTTGTATGTGGATGATCTCATCTTTACAGGTAACGATCCACAAATGATTGAAGAATTCAAGCATGCTATGATGAAGGAATTTGAGATGACAGACATGGGACTCATGACATACTTTCTTGGTTTGGAAGTCAAACAACATGAAGAAGGAATTTTCATATCCCAAGAAGGCTATGCTAAAGAAATCTTGAAGAGATTCAAAATGGAAGATTGTAATCCTATAAGCACCCCCGTTGATTGTGGAGCAAAAATATCAAAAGAAGATGAAGGAAAGGTTGTTGACCCTACTCTCTACAGAAGCTTAGTGGGAAGTTTGAGGTATATGACCTATACAAGGCCGGACATATTATATGCAGTCGGCTTAGTCAGCAGATTTATGGAAGAGCCCAAATCAATGCATGGGAAGGCAGCAAAGAGGATTCTTCGGTACATTCGAGGTACTATTACTGATGGACTATTTTATTCTCATCTTAATAACTTTGAACTTGTTGGCTACTCAGATAGTGATTGGGCTGGAGACATGGATGACCCTAAGAGTACTTCTGGATTCGCATTTTTTATGAGAAATACAGTATTTTCATGGATGTCAAAGAAGCAACCTATTGTTATTCTTTCTACATGTGAAGCTGAATATGTTGCTGCATCTGCATGTGTATCACATGCAATATGGCTAAGAAACTTGCTAAAGGAAGTTGGTTCTGAGCAAAAGAAGCCCACTAAGATAAACATTGATAGCAAATCAGCCATTGCACTAGGAAAGAATCCGGTGTATCATCAAAGAAGCAAACATATTGATATTCGTTTTCATTCAATCCGGGAACATGTGAAGAATAAAGAGGTAGTGCTACAATATGTGAAGACTCAAGATCAAGTGGCTGATATATTCACTAAAACCTTGAAAGTAGACCTCTTCATCAAGTTTAAAAGTTCTCTTGGTATGATAAAGAAAGAACAATTAAGTTTAAGGGGGAGTGTTGGAAGTTGATAAACTTAATTATGCTGAGGAATTCAAAGGGTCATATGAAGTATCCAAAGGGTCATATGGATAATCTAAAAGGTCTCATTATGATGTACTTATTAGGGGAGTTAAAAGGTCACTTCTAGTGCCTATAAATATGTGGCTATCATGAAGAAGAATGCATGGAAGAAAAAAAAAAGAAAGGAGTGGTAGATAGATAGGGCTTGAAAGAAAAATTGTATTCCTCTTTGAAGAAAAGTTGTACTACACCATTATCTTATATAAAGTATTTTCTTTCCATGTTCTTGTGTTTCCACCACCATTGCATATTCTATCATTTCCCAACTCATGGATCATCCCATCAAGTTTAGTGCGCCAGAGAAATTACAATGATCATTTCTCTTTTGTATAAAAAATTGGATCCCTTTTATCATCAGATAAGAACATGGAATTTGGTTTTCGAGTCCATCGCCTACCCTTTTTTTAAAAAACCTAGATAACACTCCTTCGTAGGACCCCACAAAATTCATAATAGATAAAGAATCTTATGTACAAATTAGAAGGCAAATTTCAGGTACTAACAATGGATTACATATAAAAATCTAAACTTTAAACCACGGGAAAAAAGACTTCCACATCTACAAGAATCCAAAATTCGTAAAAACAGATCAAAGCAAAAATAAGCGATATCGGACCTCTTTCAACTGCTCGTCCGTCAGCGCGTCCTCAAAAGCTTCGTCCTCGCTGCCGGCTCCTTCCTCTGTTAGGGCCACCGAAGCCTCCGGACCTCTCGGCTCCGGCCGGCTCTCCGGCGCTTCTTTGCTCTCTTCCGGCTCGATGACGACCATTTCCCCTCGGCTGAACCAAGATCAAAAGAGAAAGAATTATGAGACAAAGGGATGAATCAATGATTCGCAAATCGTAACGTTCGAATCAACTGGAACTAGGTTTGCTCCGATCATATGATCCGATTACCAAGATCGAGGCGCCGATACCCCGGGAACTTTTTTCTAGGGTTTTGGAGATGCTTCGAGAGAGAGAGAGGCGATTCCGCTATAAAATAAGCGGGCGGAGGCGGTTTATTTAACAAGCTTATATGTGAAAATAGTATTAGACAGTGGTTTATATGTAAAAGCGCCTCTATTTTATTTGAGATACTCATGCGTGTAACGTGATAGGGTCTTATATGTGAAAACGCCTGTAGACCGCGGAAAAAGTTTTATCTAATAATACTAGTAATTTGCCTGGATAATTACAGTACAACGGCGACGCATCTGCCGAGTTCACGCAGCGGGTAAATTAAATCAGTTGCGTGGTTCGGATCCGGTAACGTTTTCTCCCGTGTCGTGCACGCGTGCAGTATTCTTGATGTAATTTAATGCGCAATAAGGGAGCTTAAACTAATTTTTCTATTAGACCTCTCGTTCCCTCGTCTTCTTCCCTTCGCTCGGCCGTCGGAAATGGCCGCCCTATCGACGCTGTTCACCGGCGTGAAGCGGCCGCCTCCATTCCCCTCCTCCGCCGCCTTCCCTCTCTCCAAGCCCTTGTCTACTTCGAGATCCCAACGGAGGAACCCCTTCTCTGCCTCGCTGGTCGTCATCGCGGCTGTGACCATCTCCAACGCCCATACCCGGGAGCGGGAGAGGCTCAAGTAGCTATTCCGGGAGGCTCGAGAAAGGTGCCTCGTCGATCCCATGGACGGTGTCTTCTTCACCCTCGACGATTTCCTCGCCGCCTTTGACAAGCACGACGGGTCCGAGCCCAAGTTGGTCCCAAGGTTCGACATATCCTCTCTCTCTCTCTCTCTCTCTCTCTCTCTCTCTCTCTGTGTGTGTAATTTCGAGTATTTAACATGATTTGGTCATGTTTGGAGCTTAAATGCTAACCTGTTACTTTGATAGAATGTGGTTTAGTCTGATATCATTGGATTTAATTACTTCAGTTTGTTAAAGAATGCGCTTTGAGCGCCGATTAGTATTTTTGAATCATAGGTCCGTAAGAGTTTGAGTTCTTGGAATGATGGATGGGAGAAAATGCTTTCTTCAAATCGACAGCAAAATTTATCAACAATCTCCGCATGAATTTGTAATTTTGACAAGACGTAATTTGGTCATCGACTAGCCATCTTAAATTGATAGGCGCTAATTGATTTTATATCATGTCATCTAGACTGACAACTTTTCTGGGTCAACTTGAAGTGAATTATTAAACCTGGATGCATTTTCTATTAAATTTAGCAATATCCAAAGCTATACGTCTTTTCATGCTTTCTTTTAACCAAATTATATGACTTATGTGGACAATCTGATGATGTTGTTGTTGTTTTCCTCTCTAGTTTAGGCCTAAATGTTTAAATTTTGGTCCCTTTTCTTTTCTGTACAACTACTAATTTCAGTCTGTTGTGATTCTATCGATATTATTAAGTCAGCTATTTAATACTTGCAGGTTATTATAATTCTTTGCAGCACATGAGATCCAACTATTTTTCCATTTTTTTTCTCCCCCAAGGTTAAAGGAACTGTCTTTATGACAGATGATAATGGTGCTCTTGTGGACATTGTAGCAAAAGCATCTGCATACCTGCCTATTCAAGAAGCATCTATTTATAAAGTTTCACATGTAGCAGAGGCAGGCATATATCCCGGATTAGAAGATGAGTTTGTTGTAATTGGTGAGAATGCAGTAGATGATAGTTTGATTTTAAGTCTACGATCAATTTGATGCGATCTTGCATGGGAAAGGTGCCAGCAGCTCCAAGATGCTGTGGTCACAGGTAAGGTGGGGATCATGTACCGCATCTAGTTGTCTCCATCTATGATTGCTATGTCGGCCCTTTTCTTGGCAAACATGGATCTGCTGATTAGGTCTCATGTATGATATTAGTCTCTGGTCCTTTTTTCTATCAACTTTAGCTGATCCACTCCCAGGAAGATTTGATGTTTTTAGTTTCAGAGTATTCTTCCTACAATTGCATGATTGACTTTGTTTCCTGTATTTGCCTCTATATTTCTCATGTTTTTATTGGAAAAGTAATATTGGAAAAGCAATACTGAAGGCTTGCAGCATTGCAATTAGCCATAAGGGATCAAGATAAGACTCTCCAAATGCCAACTTTGTCTCATATTGCTGCTGTTCATTTGTATTCAGAAGCCATGGAGGATTTTATAGCTTTATCTCTGTCTAAATGTGTTGCTATTTAAGCTTCATATACCAAGGTCTCTTGCTTTTGCATCAAGAGTTGTTTTGAGCTTCATAACACATTAGGCTTTGAATCTTAAACAAACTTGAATCTCAAGCTTGCCCTTTACATTTATATTCCTTCAAAGTTTCTACTAAAATTCTCCTCAATTTCTTATTAATATTCGCATTCAAACAAGCATTTGCAAATTCATTTCATTAATTTGTGTTAATGGAGCAAAGCCTCTCTAGGTAATCAAAGAGCCTCCTTTTCTTCTTCTTTCATCAAATGCCTATCTTGAATTGGCTGTATTATCCAAATAAAAATATGCAAGAGTCACTGAAAACATATAATTAAAGTCCGCCAACTGCGAATCATGTGTAGCATGTGGAACCAAGGACGGAATATACTGATGTTTCTTCAATTCTACTATTTCAATTATAATAATTGATGAAAATGGAGTAAGCAGGAAGTGCTGTTACTGAAGGATTAATGTAAATCAATATAAGCGGAATGCTTGGGTTTGGTTTGAGCAGTTGAATAGAGAATGGCGGATCAAAGAAACATAGGTGCGAGTGCTAAAGCAGCAAACTGTAATTTGAAAAAGCTCATATTGTAGTATACCATTAATTAAGGTGACCAAAAATAGATTGATCAAGGTAAATTGCTTATGTAAATAACATAAATCTTCAGTGGGTTGAGGTTCATTCAAGTTTCTGACCAACTATCTAGCTTACAGTTGCAAAAAAGTAAAAGTGGAGGGGATTCAGGTGGTAGAGCAAGAAAGTATGTTTCTGTAAGGCAAACACATTGTGTAAAAATTGTCTGCAGAGTACAACACTGCATAAGTCAATTTATTAAGGAAAGCTCCAAGTCTTTATGAAATTGAGGAGCTAGTGTGGTATCATGATAGAAGCTTCCTGTATCTAAGGCCCAATATTTCCTTTGAAATTGGGAACTAATAAGTGTTAGCAATGTTTATTAATGGAAAGATTGATAAAAGGGAAAAAAAGTCTTGAGCAATCATGAATAGGTGCTGCTAATCCGCAATATGAACTATTTTAAACATTTTGAAGACAATTGGATCGACGGCTTAAAGTTTTTTTATCAAGTGGTTGCGTGGCAAAAGGTTCATGTGCAGAGTCAAATAACAGTTCTAATTATTTATGTCCATTGGCTTTTATATAATTTTAGGTTAAATTTAGAGTTTTGAAGAGGTCTACATGCTTGAGGGCAAGGTTCTTGCGTGGATGTTGCGCTGCAGGCACAACCATTACTGGAGGGGGGACCTATGTTGATTTTGCACCTTAGAATCTGGTATCTGGACTATGTTGCAGTCAAACATTCTTTAGGACTGATGCAATGTTATACACCCGAAATATGGCAAAGGAAACTGCTTACAGGAGTCCCCTTGATATATTTTTTTTCACTCTGTTAAAGAACCAAAAGTTTAGGATTAGTTTTCTTTGGATATAGTTCTTAATCCTTCTAGGTGAGTCTGTGCTACAAAATTCTGTATGCAAGGGCATGAGTTAATTTATTAGATTCATTTATGGACTGCTAGAATTTATAAAAGTTTGATAATCCATGGGTCATCTGTCATCTGTAAACTTGAGTGATGCCCAATTGTGGTTGAACGATTCCTTCAGACCCTCTTCTTCCTCCTACAGACCCTCTTCTTCCTCCTTGCTTTATTGTATTAAAATATTTTACTTATCTCCTACTAATACATGTAGCCATGTTCTCTAGGATTTGTTAGGAAGGATCACTGAGTTAGTTAATTTCCCTTCCGAAAAATGAAAACCTACTCATAAAATGCATCCAATTATCAGCTCATGGAACAGATCTATTGAAATTTGGAACTCAATATTTGCCTCTAATTATGATTTTTAGTGAGGTCAACATATAATACTGTTTTGCCCTTCATGCCTGCCTTTTAATGATCACATGCTTTTATGAACTGCAGGTTGTTGGGCAAAATAAAGGAGGTGTGGTGGTCATCATGGAGGGCCTTCATGGTTTTATACCATTTTCACATATTTCAATGGTGGTTGTTGTAACCTGATATCTGCATATTCTAATTTATTGGTGCTACTTAGTTGAACACCTAGGTTGTTTCACTTAACAACCATTTCCAAGAACAATCTCGTTATTTTTAAAGAAAAGCAAAGAGGAGTTTCACTGTGTTGCTTGTGAGTAATAGCACAACATTAGCTAATAAATCAATATCTTTTCCTGATTCTGTTGGTATTGTAGAATATATAGATCTTGTAGACATCAGCCTCTATTTTTTGGCAAAGTGGCACTCTGTCAATACAGTTTACTTGCACTAGTCTGATCTAGTATTACTTGTTTCTGATTCTTGGACTTGATGTGCCAACTAGATATCAACTGCAAGAGAACTCATCAACAAGAAACTACCTGTGAAATTTGTGGAGGTTGATAAAGAACAGTCTTGGCTTGTTCTCAGTAATTGCAAGGCTGTGGCAATCAATAAAGCTCATATTGGAATAGGGTCAGTTGTCACTGGAATTGTTCAGGGCCTGAAACCATATGGTGCCTTTATTGACATAGGTGGAGTTATTGGCCCTCTCCATGTTAGCCAGATAATTTATAACCTTGTTTCAGATGTTGCGACAGTCCTGCAGCCTGGTGACAGGCTAAAGGTATACAGGTTTGACTCTTTCATGTTCTCTTGATTGCTTGGCTGTTTTCAAGAAGGTTCTAATGGAAGCTTCTTATTACTACTAAAAGCCATGTCTATGAAGACACTTTTCTGAAACAGAGATTGAGAAGTAGTAAAAAGGCAGCTTTACCATCATAATCATAATTATCTAGACTTTTCTCAACTGAGGCACTTTATGGTATTCCTAATCTTAGTTCTGCTTAGAAGCAAGGTTTTATAAAAAGAATCCCACATAGTTGTTTACTAGCATATAACCTACACGATACATGGGATACGATTTTTTCTGTTTTTCCCAATAGTTCTTGAAATGCAATGTAATAAATTATAAGGCTTGATAATTACCATCGCGATTTATTATAATTGTCTCAAATAACACTGTCTACCTTGAGTTTCAGCTCCAAGTAATCGAACTTTTCCCACTTTTTATGCAGAGTGGCTTCTCGTATTTGAGGTGATTGTAGACCCCTTCATGCCAATTGTACCCATCAAGGATCTAGACATAGCAGGATCCCACTGGTAGAGGTGTAAAAATGGAACGAGTAATTTTAGCATGCTGCTGCTACTCTTTCTTCCATAGGCTTCTACGGAGATACTTTTTGTCAGACAGTTGTTATCATCAATTCTTGCTTTTGTATTTTTATGCTAATATTGTTGAAATGCTAGGAAACATCCTCCGCAATGTTGTATAAATGGTGTTGACAAGATCATGAGAAGTTACTGGACAAAGCAGAGAGTAGCTATCAGTCTCATATTTTCATTTAAGGCTGCAATTGTAGGTTTTGGATAAATTTAAATTTTTGAATTTTAAAATTAAAATTCTTTTAGGAGGTGTTTTGTTGTTAAATAGAGCAAGTTCAAAAATGAAAACAATTGAGTATAAGAATGCAAGAAAAAATGAACTAGAAATTGCTGCAGTGGCCATGATTAGTAATTTCAATATATATATATATATATATATATATATATATATATATATATATATATTAGGGACATCCTAAGAAAACAAGCTTTTGATAATAATATAGAAATGTGGTTGTTGTATGAACTTTCTGAGACAATTGTGATATGATTATTGATCAAATATAATAAGAGTTAAACCATATTATAGCATTCTGAGTTGTATATTATGGTAGCCAGAGAGGGAGGTTGAGATCCTGCAGCCCTGCACAGGCTGATAGATCAAGAGCACAATAATGATGGAAAGCATCAGCCTTCTATAGAGGACCTCCTTATGTGGGTATACCTATCTCCTCTGTAGATAGATATTTTTATCTCCTGTGTGACCATAGATGCTCATATTTTTATTTTCTTCTGCTTCAGCACTAAATAGCACGAGCAATCCAACTTGCTCTTAAAAAGGTTTATATAACCACATCGTTTGTTTTTAACCATCCTAGTTTTAACCATTGCATACAGACTGGTCTTTGATACGGGAGATATTGACTGCTCACTACGGAGTTAATCACATGTATCATGGCAAAATGCACACTAATTGTCACTAATGAAACTCCTTTTTCCACCTTCCAAGTGTGTGACACCATTCTTCTTCCTTGGCCAGATTTCACGTTCGTGTGTATTTTCACTAGAACCGGAAAAAAAAACTTTTCCATCCCTAACCAATTTACCCACTTCAAACGGCCATTGGCTCCCCATCCAGCTGAAGACAAAGCTCTAGCCGGATCAGAATGACTGATGAGAGGAACAGTTGCTCAGCTTGAAACTCGGGCGGGGATCTCCCTCTGTTACAAGCACGGGAGATCAGGACAACAACCATCTAAGCATCTGACAATGGCTCAATAACGTTCTGAGATAGACCCATATTGTAGTTTTTGGTTGAGCACAATGATTGACCGGCATACACGAATCCATCCCAGCAGAAGACGTTATACAAACCATTCAGATCAAGGATTGCTCTGGTAGTCATCAATTGACAAATGATCCATATGCTGCCTGAGCTAAAGCGGCTATCATGCTCCCAAGCAACCACAAGTTCAATTCCTGGCAGATTCTTAAAGAATTTTAAAGAACCTAGAGAGTTGAGACTTTCTGAATTTTTTCGAACTTAGGAAAGAAATGAGAATCACCTAATGAAAGACACCTCAAGTTTATAGAGTAATCCGTTTCAAAATTCTATCGTCCCCATTTCTGAAAGATACACATCTAATGAGAATAAGGGTTGCTGTCAATAGGGTTTCTCAGCTTGCTAAGAGCCACCCTCTAATCCGCACATAACTAGTTCGTAAGTTATTAAACAGAAACATGCACTCGTTCGCAAACATGTATTTATGAATGGAACTCCAAAACTTCTTTACATCCACAAGATTTGCAACCACGACCATTTAAGATGCAATCCCTTTACTATTAGTATTTTAAATTTGGTAAAAATATGAGCTTAGCAGCAAAAGAACTGGCAACATAGTTACCTTGCTACAAGTGAATAATATCCGACCAAGACCTTTCAACCTTTGCTAATTATCCTTGCCGGATTTTTTACCTTTTTTCTGTTTTTGCTTTAACTGAGTTAGACCTGGTGCTGTAATCTTTGCATTGCCAACAATTGCAGCCACCAATTCTGGATCCGTGCAAGCTTTCAATAGTTCTTTTTCGCGGTTTGTCACTTCAGGCATATGCATAAACAAGTTCATTGCAGTTTTGGCAGCTGAGGCAAAGACATTTAAATCAGTATATCAAATATGTAAAATGGTGAACTAATTGCATACATGATTAAATTATCAAATTAACTGCATATGCACACCAACACACGAGTGCACGTGCACATGTGTGTGTGTGTGTGTGGGTGTGTGTGTGTGTGTGTGAGAGAGAGAGAGAGAGAGAGTTCCCATGCAAAAATAAAACATTTTCACTATAACTGTGAACTAAGGCATGCCTGGATTTGAGCATGATTTGCAGGCTCTAAATATCCCCTGAAACAGCAGATATCATATCTAGTGACAAAGTAACTTCCAATGTCAACAAAGCAAGATTAATGAAGCATATAGAAATGCACAAAAATTGAAATAAGTAGCCATTTATTGTTGATGGATACAAGTTTGAATAAGGATACCAGACAAATTTTGAAATTATTTTCATTTGTTTCTTGATATACATTATCAACATTCAATTGCAATTGAATATCTATGTGCATCACTCACCAGTACGATCATATCTAAGCATCTAGCCAACAATGTTGAATACAGAAGCCTAACTCGTTAGTTTTGCATCATTTCCCAACATAACATTTTATGAGATCAAGATGTTGAAGCTGTTTACAGATACCATCTTGATTCCTCCTCTTCCAAAGATGTCCATTAAAAAAATGAACACTTTGACTTGCACTTGGAAACTTTATATGCATCTATGATTCACGTTTGACTTCATCTGATATTCTTGAATTGGCCCTCATCACAAACACATATTACATTTCATGATTTCAGCAACCAGCAACTATAGTGAAGCCATGAGTTTGTGGATAAAATGTTTAATGAAATATTGTTTGTCTTCTGAAAGGAAAACAAGATTTTATACCATGAGACATCGACCATGCAAATAAATCACCTGCCCTAGAGAATGGTGGCTAGATGCATGAGGAACATCTTGATAAGGAATGATTGAGCTTTAGATTTTTCAGTGCCCCCAAAACTTATGATACTCAGAGAGTAATCTGAGTTAAACTGAAGAAAATCCATATTAATGTGTTTCAACAGTAGCACAGAAAAGAGTCAAATATTTTGGCCTAGTTTGGGCTTCTGACAGGGCATAGATACAAGTGAATCAATCATATATTACGCAGCTTACACTATCAACTTGACATACAAGTAAATCAATAAATAAAAGAAATAAAATTTATGAGACTTCTAATGTATAACAGCTCAGTGATAAACTATTGCCAATCTGAACCAAAAAAAAATTGATTGCTAATAATAAGATCCTTCTAGAAATGATGAATATTATAGGACTAATGAGACAGTGGCAACTTTTACTTTCATGGCTTCCCAGTAATTCACAAATGATGAGGAAGATACCTTTTCCTTTCTTTGCGGTGCCTGGAGTTATTTTGACACGGTATTTGTATGTCTGCAATGCATTATAAGGGCCACAGACAGGTATTGCATACAGTAAGATATCATCTAGAAGGGGATTGCCTGTAAGATAATCTAAATCATTTAATTTGGCCCTCTCTTCTTCCCCTATCTCATGGATTCCACTCTCCTCAATAGAAATCCTATCCATCTCACTTGTAGTTTTATCCAATTCTGCATCCAGATCTTCAAAGACATCACCATTGGCATGCTTATTCACTATACCCTGCGATTGATCGGTTTCCAAAATAGTTTCTGGACAATCCCGAGAAAGGTGACCAGACTTTTTGCATTTATAACAAATTTTGGAGGAGTCATGCTGACCTGATATATCCAAAAAGTAAGTTTCAGAAGATGGCCTCAAATGTTGTTCGTCAAAAATGAAATGCAACCATCAAAAATGAAAATGCAACAACATTCAAAAAACAAAGTTAAATTTTAACCTGAATTGTTAAACAGATATGCATGTGCCAAGAACCGTGCCGCGACAAGAGGAAAATGAAAATACATATGATGTTAATGTGCATATTTGCATTAATGGATGAGGAAGTAGATCCCTTTGCATCAGATATTTTAAACAGTCATAATATCAGAATATATATAGAGAAGCTTCTGATGCTATTAACAAGAAAATAAATACGAGGAAAAGGTGGCAAGATAACATGAAAGGGCTGTTCGAATATTCCTCCAGGATTGAGCTGAAAATCCTGCAGGATTCATGGACTGGGCCACCCATTTAAGCATGGCTCTATCAACCAAACACCTCCCAGCTCAAATTCTGTGGAAAGAATGGATCTTTTTTTTTTCTTTCTGCAGCCCAAAGGCTGGGCTTTGGGAAGACCCTTAGAAGATGCAAGCTAGATGGGCTAACAGGTCTGATTCCTACAGAATTTTCAGCCCAATCTTAAAGGAATATCCAAATAGACCCAAGATGCGCATCACTCCAGCATGCATGCATATAACCATCTGTGTAATATTAATATTTGTAAGACTATACTAATAGAAACAAGTATAACAGATATGCCCCAGCTATGCACAAAGCATAATCTGACTATATTAAATCTATTCAATTGATCCGCCCATACTCATATTCTTAAGCATAAAGAATATGAATGATTCAAGTAAAATATTTGTCAGGATACATGCTCCAATTAATATCAATTTTCAGAGGAACCATGTGTTAATTAAATTTACTGCGAACGAAATGTTAGTAAAGTACCAGTCCCTGATCTGGTAATTTTGCCAGCTCCTCCATCTTGATCTTGTGAGTCCTTTTCTTTTTTGGGAGCTTTACCAGCAGACTGAATTTATTAAAAGACAATCAGAACCAGAACTGGGGAAAAAATAGGTGAAAAAGGGAAGAAAAATCAAGTCTCCTTAACAAATCAAAATAAATTTGATGTTATGTACTCACTGCAAGTAACGCCATACGAATTCTCCTTTCTTCTTCATCCTGTTCTGCATACTTTTCCTTAATCTTCTTAAGTTTGCCCTTCTGCCCACGGGTGATCTTTTGCTTAGCTGGCTTCATATTCTCATTATTTTTATCTAGCTGAGAACCTGATGGAGCACATTCATTGCCCTCTTCTTTTTTATGTGAGCTACTTACACTATCGCTACTATTATTCTGGCCTTTCTTGAGTTTACGTCTTTCTGCCTTTGATACGTAAGGCTTCTCTCTTACAGTACCTTTTTTCCCTTCACGCTCATGATCCTCCATTGAATTTGATTTATAAGCATCAAGCGCAGCACCTTTACCAGATAGTTTAGCAGGACCAAGGCCAAGAGCCTCATCAATGAGAACATCAAGTTGGGATGAAACAGAAGGTTCACTTTCTTCATCAGTATCAGATAAACTTCCACCATGCAAATTTTTCTGCTGGCCTTCTTTGTCTCCAACAAGCTCTTCAGATGGGTTAGCAATATTAGGATTAGGAGGTAAAACTCCAGAAGCATTATCAATTGCAGAGGTGCTATCAGGATCCACCTTAGAATTATCTGTGTTCAATCTGGAAAGATGACCCAATTCCTTACTTGTGCCAGCATCATCCAAAATTTCTTCATCGGAATCAGAAACATTATGCTCTTTATGAGATGCTCCTTCCATTTCTTGCAGACCTTCATCTTCACCTCTTACCCTCCTTTCATTCAGATGGGATGCCAAAGAGCTCTCATCCAAACGAAATAGAATGCCAAAACCCATAACTAGGGGGTGAGGAGGAAGGAAATTCTTTTTACCACGAATCATGAAACTACCGACTGTAAGATATTCCCCAGAGGGAGCTGTTTTACTAACTTGATGGGGGTACACCCACCAAGCACTTGTTACAATCTTTGAGTCCCATGCCTGACTGTGACACACCTGCAAATAAGAACATGTTTTAGAAAAATCTAAACCCACAACCTAGAATATAGTGAAGCACAAAGGCAATTGTTATATTACGCCATACGTAATTAGATTTTGCTCAGTAAAACTATCTCGAGAAGAAAACATTTCAGACTTTTAGAAAGTAACATTGTACTCACAGTAAAACAGCCAGCTTGATTTAATGTCAGTGGCGGTATTGGACTATCTGGTTTGTAATTCTTGATCACCGTACTTGAAGCGCCATGCAAGTCTGCATGCACATACCTGTTTTATATCCAAAATTAGTTATATCAGCAGAAATCATCAGTATGATCCTGCTTTCTGTCTGGGATATAAGACATATAAAGAATGCCAAGCTATCAGAATTCTGTCCCGTAAGAATACAATACTTTGAGGAAAAAGATGAAGATGGCCCCATATAATGAAAATAATATTGCAGAGCGAGCACGAACTTATTCCACAACCTAAGTTACGCAAGTTCGGCATGTCATATTATGATTCTGCTATATGCTACATGACATGCTGCAGAATAGAGCATCATGATAATATTCTAACTGTGTGCCAAAGAATGAAATAGATAACAGGGATTTAGAAAATAATGCCCCAGAAAGGGCATAAATAAAAGAAGGTGATATAAATTTGTAACATCCACTCAATAACTTGCACATAAGCAAACTACAAAATACTGAAAGCATCCAAATAAACCGCATGGTGCAGGCTGATGCCCCGTGTAGAGCTAGTTGTAACAATAAGTTACAAAAGTAGAGCTGGTTATAACAATAAGTTACAAAACTTGATGGACAATACTTAGATTTCCACCCATAAAATGGTACCTCACGAACCACAGAACACGGGAGAGGAATTCTGCGAACCGCGAAACAGAAAAGCAACAAACTTTAATAAAAAAGGCAGGTCAAAGCAGCTAAAGCATACATAAGGTACAATTACTTAACAGGTAGGCAAATGGGAGAGGAAGAGAACAATATAGCCGACAATCGGCAAAATGAATTAGCAGCTGAGGAAATAGAGGTCACGCTAAGGTATTATGAACAACATAAAGCTTTATGAAGGACATTGAGGTTTATTGCATGATTCCGAAACATAAGTTTTGTTTATTGCAGGATCATTGTACAATACTTCCTTACGCCTGTCTGAGACTAAATACAATATTCAAGGAATATAGGCATATAATTAAATATTGAAATCATCAATGCAAGCAAAGTTTCAAATGAGCCTTTCTCCCTTTGCACTGGAGACAGCTACATCAATAACTTATAGTTTTGTATTTGCATTAGTGCATATACATGTATACATTGTTGTTTCACTGTGTAGGAATGCAAATGGATTGCAAATTACATTCTGCACATGGGATTCAGACATCCACTGCTTATTGTGATGTCTAGAAAATAGAGTGCAAGTCTTCTTGTCATGTAAATATACTGTTTGTGCCTATACTAGGCTAACATCAATGCAGAACTTGACCCTCAAGCCAAAGCATTAGAACATTGTTTTAGAGATAAAATATCAGCCTTCTGCTTTTTAAGCATAAGGCAACTGTTGTCCATGGTATCAATAGAAAAAGTAAAGAATGAAGAAGTGAGTTATTCATTATAGAATATACAACAATGCCATAGGAACTGACAAAGCTTCAAATGCTCTTAGAAGGAATATGAGAATCGCATGAATAATAACATAATACTCGTACTTATGAAAGTGTGGGACATCAAAGTCAGGGCTTAAAGCTTTACTCTTGAGACATAGGATAATTGCAATTTTGATATCTGACTGTGGAAGTAATGCATGCCTGAAAGACTGTTGGAATCCATATATCAAAAATTGCTTTTTTCCCCTCGTACAAATCAATTCTTCTCCACCTCTAAATGAATTTTTGAGAAAAACACTCCATCGTATATGCTTAAAGTATGTAACCATAAGGTAGTTCTCCCTACTCAATAACTGGCCTTAAAGGTGGACATTCTCTTCGAGGAAGCCAATTTGACCAAAAATTCAACACCAGTTCAAATGTTGAGGCGGGCTGTAAAATATCTTCGAAGTATGGAGGTAATTTTTGATGCGACAATGGGTCAGGTCATGTCAAGTTTGGTCAGGTCATGTTAGGACAATAACATAGAAAAGCTTAACATGTACCAACCAGACCGAGCATTTACCAACCTAACTGAGCATAGGGTCAAGACTCACAACCCTCCAACCCATACCCACCCACAGGTCTATACAGAACTCGGAATGACCTATTTGATCTTAACCTAATCTATTTGGCAAGGCTTGATCCCTAATAGACCGAACCCAACATATCAAATCCAATCCTTACAATTCTTAACAGCTCATTTCTATAGTACTTAAACAACTAGTTTTAAGAAAATGTCAATCACTTAAAAAAATAATCCAAAATCACGAATCAACCTGACTTATCAATGTCAACCCAAATAAAACTCCACCAATTAAAAAAATTCAAAATCATGAATCAACCTGACTTATCCATTTCGACCCAAATAAAACTCTGCCCTCATGACACGAGTCATCCATTTAAAGTTCATAAGAAAACTTGACCCATACCCAACCCTAACTAAAAGCCCTTGACCCAAACCCAACCCAAATATGGTTGGGTTGAGTCAACTTTTGGATCGGGTCACTTTTCGACACCCCTACGTACCCAACTCGATTTACAAAGTCTACCCCATGTTAGATAAGTTAAGGACTGATGGTTGGTGGGTGGGTATGTTAGGAAGTAAAAATGAGTATGTATCACATCTTCAGTGAGCCTCATGACCAAATGTTTTAGGTGTTTGATTCTCATGGACAAGGTAGAGATGACGAATATTACAATATGGCCTATTGCTGGTTAGCATGATCTCAGACTTTAAGGTAACCAATAGGAATAGAATGGCTATCAAATGAGAAATAACAAACCTAGCTCTACACCGGGAAGAAGTTTGAAGATCAATTAATGAGGGAACAGCTGATTTAAATTTGAGAGATTAAAATGGTGAAGCTTCTGGGAAGGGTAAACTAGATTCTAGTAAGAGCAGTATAGAGGTCCCATGTAGAATGGGCATTGCTAAGGCATTCATAATATTTCAATTATTGCCCTTGCTTACATAAAAAATGCTTTATATATTATGCTATAAATATCTGAAATTATTTGCATTCCACTTGCTGATAAATTTCCATTCATAGAATCCAAACTGATCCATAACAATGATAAGTTTCCATAAGATACTATTATAGTGCATAGTAGCTACTTATCAAACATGTTTTCAGAAGAATATTTTTACACAATATTTCTTGGATGAGAATAGTGCAGCTATCAAAAATGATTGCTTGAATCAAGAAATTCTAAAATCGTGAAGTTTGAAGACCAAGCTAATATTCCAAGTTGGTTGACAAAAATATTCACATCACATATCCATGATTCATGATGTTGAGTACATGCTAACCCATTAGAACCTAAGTGCTACAATGATCCAGGGAAAGAAAGGTAGTCTATTTCAGATTACTTACAGATCTCCTTTGGACATATATCGCTTGACTATCATCTCATTTTGTTGAGCATCACGACCACTGATAACTAAATAATTTTCACTACTGATAAACCAATTGAATTTCTCAAACCAGTGCACCTTACGCATATGAGAGATTGCAGCAACAGTCTTTTCCTGCAAATAAATAGCAATACATTGATAAGAGGTACCTGTTAATTTGATTTATTTAAAATGTATTCTCTAATCAGTTTTTTAATGAAATATAAGAAAAAGAGTCTTTATCTAGTTTAATGTCAGAACCTTGCAATCTAATAAACAAATTTCCCACAATTATTGAAATACTGGCAGCAGCCAATGCAATATCACATGTTCATGTAATACATGCAAAGAACTATCATGCGAACAAGTAGTTTAGCTACCCAAAGCTACCACTCAAACTTCCATGTTTGTCATATCAAAGGATAAATGCAAGAAGATGTTGCTCTATTAAACCAAGACCTCATAGCAAGCCCTTAAAGGTATAACCAACTAATAAGGAGGGGGTAAGCCACACCTATTTAATTGTACATTTATTTCAAATTCAAAAGGGATATTCACACAGGCAATATATCTGAAGCATTTGACTTGAATGTGACAATGATACTAAAGACACAGATGTATACAGGGATCTCTGTGAGTATGTTCAAAGAAATATCATGAGAAATATTAAACTATAGTCTGTAGAATACCTGAGCAAGTTGGAGACGTGTCTTCTTCTCAGCTGCTTTGAAAGCCTTCTCATGTGCTGTAACGGTCTTCTCTTGTTTAATCTCCTGCTTTTTCTTCAGTTCATACCAGCGGCGAGCATTTGCATGTGCAGAAAGTGCTAGATCAACCTCTACCTGGAAGGAAAAGATAATTGCCATTGATTCTTGCAATTTGAAAAAAGATAAAAATAAAATCGAAGTTTAATGGATAAAATACTGCAGGAATACTACAGGAAAGAACTCTGAATTTACAGCAAGATGATATGGATTTACTTCAAACTTCAACAAGACTAAGACACTCATACGGCAAACAGCCACAATAAACAATTAACAATTAAGAGAAAGAATCTCAATGGAAATATATTGCAACATATTAGAAAAATAATGACATCTACCAAGAAATGCCAAGGCCTCCTACAACCTGTTACCAGTAGAGTCAGTGGTTGATTTTTGAAAGAAATGTAGATAAGATGTAGAGGAGCAACTTGACGGGACACCTGACTATGCAATTCCATATAATGTACTGATCATTTCCAACTTTCAACTAGCCAATCTCTTTCATCCATGAGTTGTATTAATAAAAATTTCTCGAGACTAAATTAGACTGGTATTAACAAGTCCATGATAAACTAGAACCATCAACAAAATTGAGGAGATCTATTTTGCTGTCCCAAGTAGGGGAGACATGATTGTACAAACCTGTAACATGTGAGAGGTAAGTCTGCTAAAAGGGACCAACATACGGAGAGGTGAAAACTAATACAATGAAACATCTAAATCAATTTTAATCCGAGATTTATACTTAATTTCTTAGTCTACTGGGATTTATTTCTCCAGCTCCTTATATTTGGTTTAACTCAAAAAACAAAGTCACATTTGAGTGACACATTACTGCTTTATGTTGTATTTAAGCTATGTAGTACATCCAAGGTATGCTGAACCGACCGGAATCGGTCGGTTCAGCCTGTACTGAACCGATGCCAACAGGCACCGGTACGGTACATTCTATAAAAATGGTTCCGACCCAAACTGGGTCCAAACCGGTTGGTTCCGTACTTGTACCGGTTGGTTCCATACTTGTACCGGTACAAGCCGATACCGGTGCGAACCGTTCGATACAAGCTCTTTTTCCCCGCGCGCGGCGGGGCGCGCGGGGAAGAGCGCCCACGCGGGCTCCATGGGCTGGAGCCCGCGTGGGCCACTAAATGCCACAGAGTGGCATTTAATGCTACTCTATGGCATTTAACGCATTCGTGCGGACGCAGAGTTTTTTTTTTGGGGGGAGGGGATCGCTCGCGGATAGAACGTGGGCCCGCGCGCGATTCCCCGCTCAGGAACCACGCCCGTGGCCGATTCCCCAGCAGGGAATCGCGCACGCGCGCAGTTCCCCGCACGGGCCAAAGTGGCATTAAATGCCACTCTGTGCCATTTGACGCGTCCTCCCATGTCCGCAGATGCGCGCAGACGTTTTTTTTTTTTGACGTCTACACGCGCGCGGCCACGGACGCGCGCGTCTCCGGTTCGGTACCGGTTCCAACCGGGACCGTACCGGTGCCGGTGCTCACCGGTACGCCGATACAGTCGGTCCGGCGAACCTTGAGTACATCTAAGTTACAAGGAACTTAAGCTAACTAGTGACAGCTGACAAGACTATTGACGTAATTATCAGAATGACCAAGGCATTACTATTGATGCAATCCTCCCTCCCCAACTTCTCGCATGAATTTAATATGAAAAAGAAAAGGCTTTAAGGTGTCTCTCTAGACTAATTGCAAATGCAAAAAAAAAAATAAGTATTCACAATGAAGTTTAGAAAAAAATCAATTTTTCCAGGCTTTATTTCATCAACACAAGCCCGAAGTTTAGAATCCTATTGCATATCTTAAAAGATTGTATCTTGCTTGAAATGAATAATACTTTTTTCCAAAAATTATTAATAATATGCTCAATGGAAACCATACCTTTTTTCAGCGGTAATATGAAAGATTTTATTAACAAGAAGAAAGTAGAGCAAAGAACACAAATTAAGAAAAAACAACAAGAGAGGAACTAAAATTTAAGGTTGAAGGACATAGCCAACTCAATGTACTGGTTAATAAACCACCTCTTGAAAAGCTGACAGATAAGAATAAGCATCCATGATCTCCAGCAGTACCTCAACGAGGTCCATGTATTATGAAGGCTAAGAATTCAAGTTACTTTTAAGCAACTAGCAACTGTAGGTGTATTGCACTCTTTAACTATTTAATCATTTCAAAGGTCTATGGATGGACCATTACATCATCTAAATATAAGACACGACAAGAAAAGCTTGACAAGAGAATAAGAGTGAGAGAGCTCAAATCATGGGCATCATAAGCCCCAATCATCGGCTCAAAAAACCAACTCTAATATAGGTTATGACAACCAACCCTAAAAATCCTCTAAACAATCATTAGAAACAACATTAGGAAAAGAAAAAAGAAAAAAATGGCATTCCAATGAATAACTGACGCCAACCCAATTTGACTCGGTCTTTGACCGATACTAGTTCCAGGAATAGGACTTACCTTGGTGATCACTGTCCTCAACTGCCTCCAAATTACGGAAGGAGGTGTAAAATGAATTAGTTTTATGTAGCAGTAGATTTTATGCCCCTATCAAATCAAACTTTATCATCTCATTTCGTGAAGTTAATTAGTCACTTATATTTTGGGGCAAGAAAGGCTTATTTTTCTAATTTGGAATAGTAGAACTTCATGGTTAGGTACATTAGTTAAAATCTATACCAGTCCTTTCATCACTTCAAATGCTTGCATTCACAAATAACTAGTTAAACTTCGTTTACATTTATAATTTTCTAAAATGAAGGATGTTTCAGCAGAAGATCTGCTGTTAGTGCATTTACTATTTTTTTATTTTATCATACTGATGCAAGAACTTGAAAACAAGTCATCTCAGGAAAGAAAATCACATAACACAGAAAAAAGTAAGTTATCCACAGAACTTATATCTACTTAAGCATGTTACGTGCAAGAGTAAAGATTTAAGAGCAGATGAAAATGCAGGAATGCACCTAGATATGAATGGAAAATGTTAGGTGAGTTAAATGCGCATTTGATATATCAAAGATGAAGGAATAAAGTGCATTAAGGAAAACACAAATATGAAACTGAAGTTGCACCAGCACCTTCTCAACAGGGGAGGTTTTCTCATCCTCATCCATTTCATCAAGATTGTTACTCAACAATAGGGTGATGCAATTTCTTTCAAGATGGAGCTTATCTATAAGGCCAGCTACAGGATTTCCAGATTTTCTCTCCTCTTTCACCATACGAGCAAGATCCACCCAATCCATCCCATTTGCAAGGGCAACACGAACAGCTAAAATGGCTGCATCCACATCTTCCAAGTTGTACTCAATCAACTGTGCCAATTTAGTGCAAAGGTCAACTTCCTTCTTCAGTGTATGTACCCGGTTTTCCTGCATCGTAGCACAACGTACTTCTAACATGCAAATATATTGTAGATAACAAGCTATTAGCAAAAAAGCATTATTTTGTTTGTGAAGAATTAATGCCCTGATAAAACAATGAAAGAAATACAGGAAGAAGGAAAAGCCACAAAACCAAGTTATGGGATTGCCTTCCCATTCAATCTTACACCCCCCAAAACACAGTGGGAGACAGCCCCTAAAAAAGAAAAAAAAAAAGAAAAATCTGTGACAGTTTTAAAAAACAAAAACATTGAAACCACGACACCAACAAAAACTCCATGGGAATTGCTAGACATCTTCTCAGGCCATGTCACTAGGCCAGTATAAGAGCCCACACAGTCCAAGAAACAGCAACAATGCATCATTATTCATTACACAAATTAAACTACATGAATTACGATGGCTGCACCATGTTTAGCCAGTGGTCTAAAAATGCCACAGTAGCGAGCACCCCCTCATTGCAGATCCAAGCTTAGTAGGATTGACCAGCTGCTGCCTAAGTCAATTTCATATAAAAGCAAAGTATTGTCAAACAACAAATTTACCAAGTTACCCCCCGCCAATGATGAGAAGTAAGGTTCAACAACATGTGAGGTTCAACAAATTCACCTCGTGGTTTTAGAGAACAGAAAACATAAAAGGAAAAAAACTACATTATGTCCTTCGTAAAGGTCAATAGAGAAGAGAGAGAGAGACAGAGGGGGAGGAATGAAGAGAAGCCTCCTCCAATTCATGATGGTTTTATCAGTTACTGCACAATAATTTAAGACAAATACATGTAACTCAATATATAATCTCGCACTTAAGCAGCCAAGAAGTGTCATTAGGGAGAAAAAAACAAGACATGTAAAAAGAAGGTGGGAAAATTGGAAGAATAAATGAGGGGCCCATGAAAGGGAAAAGGGGGTACTATTCACACCTGAGAAAAGTAAGTTTTTCATTCTCCACTCTTCTGGAGAAGAAAACAAAATTTTCTTTTTTCCATCTTTCTCGAAAAGTCATTTCCATAGCTTAATATTTTTCTCTCATCCAAGCAAACAAGATATGAAGTTTTCTAGAAAAGCTATGTCCGAGCTTTTGCCCCCCGACATCCAAAGAGACCCCAATAACTTAGCATCAGAACTCATAGTGACCAGAAGGTCCTTCCTAAGATCATGAAATAGATCAAATAATTCTCTAGATCTTCTGATCACAGTTTGGATGAATATGAGTTTAGAGAGGGAATAAAAGAGATCACTAGCTGAGAAAAACTAAGCTCCAGGAGATTAGCGACGGTAGATTCTCTAAATATAGAGAAACTTTAGTACAACTTTTCTAATCGTGTGATTAGAATAATTATGATGAACAAAGAGGTTAAATAATTCTAGATTATTCCTTGACTATTATATTTCTAATAAAGCAATTGAATTATGAAATTTGAAACAGGATGTGCACAGGTTCATGCCTTTTAACTTGCTAAAATCCAAAAACTCATGAGTAGAATTAGAGCTATCACAAAAGCTAAATTTCTAAGGATGACATAAAAATAAAGATAGTGTCTGATAGGTTCCTAAAAATCTTAATTTTAATAAACTTTTTTTTGAGTAAAATGCTACTCTATTAATGTGCAGTTAACTTAAGAAAAGACTGAGTAATTCATATATAGCACGCTAATACTAATGAATGATGATAATCCCTTTTCTTTAACCAAAAATTTTTCTTGAGAAAAATAGCTAACATATTACTTTCCAAAACAAAATAGAACCTGATCTAAGCGAATCTTGTTAAGCTTCAGTGTGGCAGATCCCTCTTTTGCTTTTTGTTGCTGTTCGGACCTTTGACTCTCAATTTTACTGTAAAACTCATCTAGTGCAGCGTCAAATGTCTCAAATTTCATGCATTCCCTTGATTTGAACTGATTCAATAGAATGGGACAAAATTCATCATAGACCTGCCCACAGAAAAAGAATAAAAAAATTAGTCTCAATGAAAATGCGAAAAACTAAGATATCATGATATGAATTCTTAGCAGTACCAGGAAAAAATAAACATCTATTTAACATGAAGGAATCGATCCATCCTTTGTGAGGGTAAAAGATCACAGGGGTAAAATTGATATTTTAAGTCTTATATGTACAGGTTCACACAGTACGGTAGGCCTCCGCACCAACAAATAGTGGAATCTTGGAGCACCCGTAACACATGTACCATGTGTATTGGCGCGGGTGCACCAAGCATCCATACTATGATTCTATCATAACAAGACATAAGCCCCATACCGGTGGGTACAAGTTGGTGAAAAATGTAACCATGATAAAAGCATGGCTGCACCTCAATCATGAATTCAATTACATCAGAAAATAAATCATCAGTTATTTAAGAATGGTCAAAAGCCGAGAATATCCAAATTACTGCATCAACCAATTGCACCAACATGACCATGCAAAACAGCATAGCATTTTTACCAGAAGCCCTTTCAATCCCAAAAAAATTGTCTGAAAGTAGATACACGGACTATTCAAACTTGCTGAAGAGTAATGTCTGGACATGTGAAACATGAGTACAAGTACAGATTTCATGTCAACGGACAAGAATGCACGTCCTCTGTTATAATTTACACATTCTTGTATTTTGTATTGATTGCATGTTACACAAGAAATTCAACTTCGTAGTGTATGGAAGTTCTCATGGATGTGTATTTTGATGTGTTTACTTAGGAAAACTTGGGAATAAGATTGTATATTATATGCCAACCTAACTTCATTTTTTCCGGGCATCGCAGTATCAGAACCTAGCTGCATCGGTACTCGGACAGCGTGGATACCGGTTCCAGCAGTTTTTGGGCTGGTACTGACCGGTACGCATGCATACCGGTTGCGTATCGGTCTCGTACCGGCCGGTTCACACCGGTACCGATTTTTTTTAACTACAGCGCGCGTGCTATGGATTTTAAACCACAGCGCACACGCGTTGTGGTGCAGAGCGCGTGGCTCGCGCGCTGTGGATTTTAAACCACAGCGCGCACGCGTTGTGGTGTAGAGCGCGTGGCTTTCGGGCCACGCGCTCCCTCGGGGTAGAGCGCCCCGCGCATGGGGCAGAGCACCCCGTGTGGACATGGGGCCGTGCGCCCACACGCGGTTCCCCCTGTGCATTCCGTGCACAGTTCCACCGCGCGCGGCGCGATTCCACGACGCGCGGGCGTGATTCCCCGCGCTGGGAAACGCCCCGCGCGGGAGCAGGCCCGCTCATCCACGCAGGGTAACGCGTCATAAATGCCACAGAGTGGCATTTAATGCCACACTCTATGGCCTCTTTTCTTACCTACGTCCGCGCGTAGATGAGAACCGGAGAAAAAAAAAAACAAGGAAACCAGTTCGTACCGGACCGGTTCCGGTACGAACCGGTCTTGAACCGGTCCAGTAGGCGACCAGTACGCCTACCGGTACCGGTTCAGCGTACCTTGATGTAAATAATTCTAGACCCAAGTACCCAACCATGATCAGTTAGACCTAATAGCAGACATGCAAGTCAAAGCTAAAACAAAAGAATACAAAATACTGAGGGAAGCAGTGGCATAAAATAGCAGTTCCAACTGCCAAGGATGCCCAGATATCTAGCAAAGCAACAGCTTCAGACGGTAAAGAATCATCGCAAGCACCAAAAAATCCAATTGGAGTAGAAATAGCAGCAATGGTGGTGTAACAATGTTGATGAACATTTTGTTGTCCAACTTGGCACAAGATTCCATGGAAAGCCTGATGCTTTATTGTAGCAACAAAGAAGCTAGTGTTAGGGTCATGAACAGGAAAGCACATGATCAAGGTTCAAATATTCAAACCGTCAAGCAATGTTCCCCAAACACTTGGAATGGGTGCCAGAAGTTCCTTTGTCCCCAAGCATCCAACACTTTAACCTCTAAATATTCCAACACAGACTATTGCTTGCAATCCTATACATCAAAATCCATAAAAGAAAAGGGCTAAAAGTAGCATAAGTTGACTACTTAATAGTATTTTTAATTATAAAACACTACATGCCATTACAACATTAAAGATTGAAAAAAAAAGAAACAGATGTCATTGGAGGGGTCTTGGCAGTTTATACTTGTAGTTTTTAGTAATATGCCATTGAGACTTCATTAAACATATAGGCCTTCAAGTCTACTGGATCTAAGACTGATATACAAGCTAATTCTGACACATTTATCAATTAAGGTGAGCTTATAAATATAAGCAAAAACAAGAAAACAGGATAAGAAATTATTGGCAATCTCATTGAATTCTTGAAATCATAGCAGACAAAACTTTGTATAGATAGTAATTCTGAGACAGGCTCTGTGCAACATCATCAGTAACCTTAATGTCAATCAGAAATAACAATAGATATCCAAGAAGATATTTGCTTGGAGAGAATGAAAGATGATTAGAAGGAGTTGTTAAATTGCCACCATCATCTTTCTGATTCTAGACTTTGTACACATGTTAAATTCTAAACCTAACAAGTGCTGTCAGCAATTATCATGTCCTTAAATTCAAAAAGCAGAACTATCATGAAAGAGCAAGCAATTTGTGCTACACTACTGAGATAGGTGACAACTTTAGTTAAAGCAAAGAACACTAGCCAATTGTATCACATTATATGTTGACATAGATAAGCACACTTAGCACAACCTATTTTGATATGTCAAGGCAGCTTGATGACATAAGATATTGAAATTGGATACCTTGACTTAGTTGTTTTCCCTTCTATCACCACCACATCATTCAAAACAAGAGCAAGTGCTAATATATATAGTTGATTTTCCTTCTATCACTATCACATCATTTTAACCAAGAGTATGCGCTTGTATATATATTCCCAAACAACAGGTCACTTGAGCTACCAGTAAGTAGGAAAGCAAAAGCAGCCAATTAACCTTATCCGAAGTAGATTCTTGCAAAGGTAGAGTTTCCTTCTTCTCAATGACCTTATTTTGCATCAAAATGTATCCCTCAGGAACTATTTGACCTGAGATAACATCTGCAAGCCATTCCTCGAACCTGGTAACAGCTTGCACCAAAGCTTGAATTCTGGCCTCATCTATTTTACTATCCTTCCCAACTTTCATATTTGGAGGCAAGCCAGCGTCCAATACTATATGTTCAGATAGTGCAGGTCCATAGCTTAATGTCTGTCCAAGAATCGTCTTTAAAGTAGTTTTATTTGACTGAGTTCCATCATTACTTTTCTTCTTTGATGCAGGCAAATTCTTGTTCTTACCACTAGTAGGTTCTTTGGATTTGTCACAAGCATCGCCACTAGCATCAAGAACCTCAGAAGATTCATTATCATCAGTTAACTCAAAGCTAAGTGCTGCTTTTAACTTCATAAAGTCAGTCCTTTCAAAAACACGACAGGCTTCAATTGGATAACGATGGCGTGACATAATAGCCAACCCTTTGTCATCATCTCTGCAGTAAATGAGCTTGCATTAGATGCATTGAAAGTGACTTCAAATCAGAAATGCTATTTTTCCCATATAGATTAAAGGAAACTTTATGGTGCATAATATCAAACAAAATCTGTCATGTTCGCATCACAAAAAGTTTGACAGCGGCCAGAGGGTCAAACATGGAAATCAGGAAAATAATGATTTGAAAAGGGAAATGAACAGTTCCAATTTGTGAATGAAATTCAAATAGTCTAGGAACCATAGCCAGAAAATGGAAATGCATTAAAAGAAGATCTCATCATCCTAATAACGTGGAGTTGTCTACAACATGAAAAATAATGAATCTTAGTAAAGTAATTTTATACCCCCTTTTCTGGAGAGACACACACACATAATTGCCAACCCTTTATTATCTCTTGATAAGAGTAATTTTATCACCTTTTGTTTTCTGGAGACACACACTGGACAACCCTTTTTCATCTCCTAATAAAAGTAATTTTGTCCTTTTTTTTCTGGACACATGCAATCACACATGCGTGCGCACAGTCTCCAACCCTTTAAATGAGCTTACATTAGACAGATCGAAAGTGACTTCGAATCAGCAATGCTATTTTCTTGTATAGATTAAAGGGAACTTTATGGTGCAGAAATAACCAATCAATATCAAACAAAATCTGTCATGCTTGCCTCACAAAAAGTTTGACAGCTGGTTAAACATGGAAACCAGGAAAAGAAGGATTAGAAAAGGGAAATGAACAAGTTCCAATTTGTGAATGAAATGCCAACTAGTCTAGGAACCATAGCCAGAGAATGAAAATGCATTAAAAGTTCTCATCATACTAATAACCTGGAGTTCTCTGCAACACAGAAAGTAAAGAATCTTAATAAAGGTAACTTTACCTCCCTTTTTCTGGACACACGCACAAAGTTCGAGATAAAGAACTCAAATCATAATTTTTATCAGTGTAATTAGTAAGGCCAATGTCATAGTGAGGCCTCTTTCAACCGTAAGAAGTACTGATATCTAAACCAATAAGATTTGATGGTCATATCAATCAAAATTCATGTGGAGGTTAAAATAGAAGCAGATGAATCCAAATTAGGGCCTCTGTCTTAACTATACATTATAAGAACCAAGGCTACCAACTTATAAACAGAAATCAGTATCAAGAATTTTGACCAAGTTTCATTAAGTTTCAGGCTGCCCCAAATTTGGTGCAACAATAAAACATCAGGTCGCCCAGACAAGGTAGCCTACCATTTTCTCTCTTTTTCTAAGAAATTAGCATCAGCTACATACCACATAGATTTCACTTATATCATGACTTAGATGTAAGAGAAAAAATTAAAAAGATATACTAATTATACTATGTCAAAAGGATTATAGAACCGAAACATAAATAGCATCAAGATGAAATTCGCAATTGAGGATGTTATAACAACCTGTGCGATCGGAGAAGTGTCATGACAGTAAACTCAGAATCTGTAAGAAGAATATTTCCTTGGGCATACAGCTCCAGGATAACAAAATGAGAATTGCTACCCAATCCAAACTGGAAAAGGATAATCTGTCGATAGAAAATACAAGGTGGCTATAAATCAGCATAGGTGGGGATCAAGAAGCCTATACAAACCAAAAAAGTTGAATAACACATAGTAATGTATTGTAACTCAGAGAGTCAATTTGTTCATCCAGTTCCAAAATTAAGGAATCCAGACAGTTAATCTGATGCCACTAAATACAAGAGAAAGTAATTACACGGTCATATCCGAGTTGCCGCACATCTTCAAGTCTTCTCGTGCGGATGTGCTTCCGTAATTTAAGAGTGAATCCAGAAGGAGTTGTGTTTTTGTCCCTACAATCAATGGTGGAAAATCCTGATAATTTCAAAGATACTGCAATACACTTTATTAATGATCCAACTGAGCACATAATTTACCTGACATATTGAGTTGTGTGCAATCTGACACCACTTTCCATCAACAACAAAACTTTCTCGCTCTCACCTGACTCTGTCATGCCGCTGCTGTTCATCAGCTTGAACAGATAAGTCTACAAATGCAACATCATTATCAACAATTTAAGAAAAAAAGATTAATATTAATAAGAAATTTAAACAAATAGAGATGCATCCCTAAACAGGATAAGGGTGTGAATTCTAAACAAAATAATATAATTTGTCAATAGAGAACTAGGACTACTTGGTTTGAAGGAGTTGCAGAATGGACAAAAATATCAATCCAGGCCAAGGCATGTTGTTAATGCATTAATTCTGAACTGCTGAAAGATATACTTGAAGCAATCCTCCAAAATCCAGTTCCATACTGATAAAAAGTAGTCAGTTGTGTTGTATGATAGTTGAACTGATTACGATCACATAATGATTGAAGATTTACCAAATAATACAGTTCCATATTATTATAAGATATAAAAATAGTGTGAAGTTCATGGTAAAATCATGACCCCAAGTTGTTGACATTAATATCAAGAGTGACACTTATCTCCAATAGATTGTAGTTTCTAGAAAGAAGGCACGGATCTAACTATATAGGTATACTTCAACGCTTTCAACAATTGTAAAGGAAAATTTAAACAATTATATTTCCAAAGGGAAAGTGAAGGAGCAATCCATTGAAAGAAGCCACAACACAAAGGCAAACCTTGATCTTTAAAAAATAAGTATTTTCTTAACTATTTGGGCCCATTCTTATAAAAGAAAACATTATCTACATAGTTTGGAAATGTTATTCAACCAGTTCTGCAAGTCATCAAGTCTTCAAACTGACCCAAAATCCTGAAGAAGACAACTTTAGGCAAGAGAGGGCCTATCATAAAATAGTAAATGAACCATTTTGACTTCTGAGCTTCTAGTATAAATTATACCCAACCATAAGCTATTAGAAAGTCCTAAACAAATTTGCAGAGCATAAATAACCCTTCTAGCAAGTAATATGGCTGCGATCATCATTTTTATCCTCTCTAAGTTACTCTCAAAGGAGCTCAGATTTCTCTTTTGCAGGATTCCACAAGAAACTAAAATGCTTACGTGCACCAACTTTTTACCTTGAGATATTATCAAGAAAACACAATAGCCCTTTCTCTGCAACTTTAGTTAACATTTTGCTTCTTGATTAGGTATAACCGTTCTTTTCCAAAATTATGCTAGTATGCCGACAGATTCACAACTTCCGGTCTACAAACTTCACGAATCAAATCAAAAATTTGCCCAGAAGAACAAAAATAAAAACATAAACAACGGATTTTCACTGAGATATAGGCGAGGGGATTAAAGAAGAGAAACATATAAAAATTGGAAGACAGAAGGAAAAGAAATGGACAGGATGGCATTTGATCATGGGGGATTAGGGTTTTTGAGTTGTTACCTTGGGGAACATGGGGAGAGGGAAACGCATTGAAATTAGAGGACAGAATGAAAAGAATGGATCGGACGGTATTTGGTCTCTGGAGGGTTAGGGTTTTGAGTTGTTACCTTGGGGGTGATGTCGTAGACGTTGGCGCAGCGCATGCCGATGAGCCGCCGGAGGCATTTCACCTCGGCGGCGACGTCGGCGGTGTTCATCCGAACCTTCACCATCTTCGCTCCTCCCCTCGCTCCTCACCTCTCTTCTCTAACAAGCTCTCAGGGATCGTAGTATTTTTCTCCTACAGGTTTTCTAGCGGCTTCGGATTGGAATAGAAACTACGATTGTCGGATGGAAGAACATTGGAAAAGTAACGGTAATTTTTATAATATTTTATATGTTTATTATTGTATTATACTATAAATATAATATTATATTATATTATATTATGGTTAAATAATTTAATATTATATTAAATTATTATGTTATAATATATTGCTATATTATAATAATATTATTATAATGTAATAATATTATATTATATTATAGATTTATATATTAATATATATTTTAATTTCTAAAATCTAGGTCCTTACATTGGGTTACGTAGATGACAAATTCATATCTTCTGGACTCTTTTACTTATATTCTCCTAACAACATAAAATTTCTACCGTCTGGGTATTTTTACCCTTAGTCCCACACTTAATCAATATTTTTATAATTATGTTTTTTATTCTATATTTAAATTTAAAAATTGATTTCTGTATTTCTATGTTTATAATTTTAATATCTGAAGTCTATATCCTTAGGTTAACTAAATGATAAACTCCATGCTCACTTATATTCTCATGGTTAAGTTCCTATCTTCTGGATAATTTTGCTCCCAGCCCCTCCACGTAATCAATTTTGAACAAAAAGAAGCAAAGTGATCGAGAAGAAGCTATAAGTCTCAAACCTCATTTGTAGTTGACGGTGATGCATTTGTTCTTTCACAATCTTAGCTAAACAAGATTCAATCAACAAAAACTAGCGAAAGAATGTACTGGTATAAAAGAATAACTTACAATAATTTTTGTACAAATATAAAAAGATGAGAAATGATATGTAAATATGAAATATTTTAAGAATTAATTAACAAAAAATCCCTTTTTTTCATGTGTGGGTGCCTATGGATGATTTAATATTTCTAGCAAAGTAATAGATAATTTGGATACAATTTTTTTGGGATATAGTTGAAACCCTCTCTAGTCCATGGTTAGAACGAAGAGAGCTAGTCTATCAATTATGATTATTCGGCTATCGCATGGCAATTGTAATAAAGTGGACGGCATCAAAAGACCCACTCAATCCATCATGCCATACACGGACAATCATAATTGATTGACTGGACCTCTCTAGTTCAACCATAGACCAAAGAGGACCCGAACCTTTGGGATATACCTGTTTTTAGACTTAGTAAATTGTCCTCATAATTCAGGGGAAGAATCCCATCACTAAAAATAGCACCTAGTGTTTAGTTATTAATATAAAATCTATAGTTTGATTTATAAAGATTTGACATTATTTATCTTCTTAGAATTGTAAACCGGCTATCTTTGCATGCACGCTATCGCTTGATCTTGATCATCATAAATGATGCCTCAAGGGTGTAGATCTTTCATTTTAACAAAAGTTTTTAATTGAGTGCTTGAAGGATAGTATTTTGCTCTAGCCACTGCATCATACTTATGGCTCCATGCTCTTATATGCACGAGGGACCACAATAACTGGAACGAAACAAAATAATAGGAACAACAATGTTAAAATGTTAACTAGATTAATTAAAAAATATTTGGCATAGAGGGGATTCAAACATGATCTCTAACAAACCTGAGTTCTAACATGTTAGTTAATCAATTGACCTCAAAAGATTAAATCGATAGAGAAATGGTCAAAAGAATACATAAAAAGCCTAACAAATACGGCTCATTCTAAATTTACAAGAGGCTAACATCTGAAGCCTAAGCTATAACTTCCAAAAGCAACCATTTTATCAAAAAAAAAAAAAAAAAAGAACTTACAATGTCATTAAACCAGCTTCATGGACTGGGTCCAGTGACATTTACAGTTAGGGAACAACTTCTGATGTTCAGCACAAACTGTAATACCCCTAAAAAAAAAAAAAAAAAAAAAAGAGAAAAAAAAAAAGGAAAGAGAGATGGGCCGGCCCGAAAAGACCGGGCCCATCCCTCTTTTTACGATCGTGCCCTAGGCACGATCGTGGATGAAGAGAGGAGAATGGGAGAGGGGGGCGGCGGCGTTGGAGGGGATCGTCGGAGAGGAGATGGGCGCCGAGGTCCGGCCGGCCGCGGAGGAAGACCACTTTCCTTCGGTGAAGATCCCCACGGGTGAAGAGACCTTGGAGCCGTGCGCATTAATCCGAGCTGCTCGCGGACTTTCTCCACCGAGTCCTCGCCGGAAAAGTCGCCGGAACACCCCATCGGACCGAGGTAAGTGTGGCTCCTCTCCTTGCATGTCATTTGCTAGATTTAGGGCTGCTTTGGTTAGGGATTTGCCCGGTGAATCATCGGAGAAGAGCCCGAAACAGGGTACCCCTGTTTCGGCCTCTTCTTTCCGGTTTTTGGCCGCCGCCGGCCGCCGGGATGGGCCGGGATCCATGGCATTGGGGGTCGGTCGGGTCTGTGTGAGGGTCGGAGAGGGTTTTCTATGATTTATTTGAAGATGGGGATGGTGGACCGAGGGCTTCCTCTCGTGGTTTCACCCTCTTCTTCTCTCCCTCTTGTCGGTTCGCTGCCGGCCGGCGACGACGGTGGGACCTGGACACTGTGGCTGCCATCGGGTGGGGGAAGCCAAGCCACCATCACGGTGGTTTTTCCGTGGATGAATGGAGGAAGGGGGAGGGGACCCTGTGTCGGTTTTGGGGGAAGAAGAAGAAGAAGGAGAAGAAACTTCTTCTTCTCTCCCTCTCTTGGTCGGCCACCATCGCCGGCGACTGCAACAGTGGCGGCCGGCGATGGTTCGGCCAGTGGTGATGTCGGGTTGGGGAAGGAGAGGGCACAGCCACCATGGTTGTTGCCCTTGGATCAAAAAGGATTTGAGGGAGGGAGATGTATTCCCAACCATGAAGAGAGAGGGATCATCCCTTTCTTTTGGTCTCTTCACCAGGACCGGCCATCATCGCTGGCATGGCAGCGGCCATGGCTGGCGACGACATAGACCGGTGGTACAGGGTGGGAGTCGGGCCACCCCGACTGCCCTAGATTTGAGGGATTGAGATGTTTGGGGACCTGGTGATGGACCCCATAGTAGATATGAATTATGGTTTAGAATATTTAAATATTAAATAATTTAGTTGTGATTTATAATTGATGTTGTAGAGGAAGAGTCGGCGGAGCCAGGAGGTTTGATCAGGGGACTCAGCACCCCAGCGCGTAGGTTGTGATTCGGACCGTATTTGAGTCAGTCTACAATTTCGGTAAGGATCCTTGTACGCCAATCCTGCATGATATAATATTTTTATACTTAGATATGTATGATATGCTATAATCCAGATAAATCAAAAATAGTTTTATATTAAATTATATTTTGATCGTGTTGGCTTGTGGTTGATATTATGATCGTATTCTCTTGTGGTTGGTATTATGATGGATGCATGCATGCGCATAACTTACACCTACATAATTGGACTGATGGATGTGGTGCACTAAACTAACTATGTGATATTGGTTGCCCCGTCACGGGCTGGAAACGTGACCGTGGTTAGTTTAAAGCCGGAAATAAATATAAAGGAATTGATGTGTGGATGTAAACTGGATTGTATGAAAAGGGACTTTGGGTTTATCTTGTTATTATGGCAGGCCCCGTTACAGGCTGAAAAATGTGGTACTTTGGTAGGCCCCCTCACAGGCTAGAAATGTGGAACTATAATGTGCAGGCCCCGCCACAGGCTGAAAATGTGATACTTTGGTAGGCCCCCTCACAGGCTAGAAATGTGGAACTATAATGTGCAGGCCCCGCCACAGGCTGAAAATGTGATACTTTGGTAGGCCCCCTCACAGGCTAGAAATGTGGAACTATAATGTGCAGGCCTCGCCACAGGCTGAAAATGTGATACTTTGGTAGGCCCCATCACAGGCTAGAAATGTGGAACTATAATGTGCAGGCCCTGCCACAGGCTGAAAATGTGATAATTTGGTTGCCCCACCACAGGCTGAGAAATGTGACTGAGATTTGACCCAAAGTCGGAAAGATAATTAATCCGGATCAAGTTAATATAGAATGAAAAGAAAAAGCATTGAAAACATTAATGAAGATTTATGAGCTATCGTATGCTATATCATTCTTGCGTGGTTGGACTTTCATTGATATTTGACGTACATACTTATATTGATTATTTGAGCCTTTTGATAGCCGGTTTATGATTTCATGAAATGTACATCGATTTGTCGTGGTTTTCGAATTCATATTATTATTGTGTTGGTATGGATATGTAGGGATTCTTACTGGGCTGTAAAGCTCACCCCCTCTTCTTCTTTTTCTTTACCAGAGTTACATGATGCATTGATTTGGACGGGATGGGCGCAGAGTGCGAGTACCCGAGTCATTAGTTAGTTGGTTTATTTATCTTTCTTTGATGTTGATGAACATTTGAAGATCTTGTAATTGAACTAATTTGTTTATCTGGTGTGGACATGTTGGATTTGTCTATTTGAATTACTAAATTAATTGTGGATTTATTGGAATTTTTGATAATCATAGGCCTTGCATGATCTTTAGGGCACTGCTCTAGGGCTCATGCGGCTGGTCGCGTTTCGAACCCGGGTGCTGGGTTCGGGGCATGACAGAGTGGTATCAGAGCTTAAGGTTAAGGTATCCTAGGGTTTATGTTCAGGTGGGTATCAGTGGAGAATTATGATAGAAAAACTATCAGAGATTTGGTTTATAATCACTTGAGATTGTAACAAGAATGATATTATAATCTAAGGTTTAAGACCACTAGGGACTGTGGCCTTAGTGCCATTAAAGTTTGAGGTTTAAGATTATTGAAAAATGTGACCAGTTGGAATCTAAGCATATGTTTAAGATCACTAGGGATCGTGACAGAAATATATCATAGCTTAAGGTTATGATCACTTTGGACATGACAATTAAATTCAATGCTTAAGCTGTAAGATCACTTGGCATTGTGATAAAATGTATGCATCGGTTTGATTTTCAATGCATACGGAAAAAAAAAAGTATAAATTATCTTTGATCATGATAAGAGAGGTTTGACCTAAGATAAGTGTAGGAAGATTAACAATGGCATACCGGTTATACCATGTTCAGATATTATTTAAACGACTTGGAAGTTCAAACTTGATATGGGTTGTGATATGATCGTACTTTTGGTGTTGCTACTAATTATTAGAGTGTGATTTATACATGCATCTTCCGTATCATTGGAGTGGGCTAAGAAAGATTTTTCGTAGTATTAGTGCAGAATGTTTTCGAGGTTAAATCTGTATAGGGATTATATTTGGAATTGACATGTTTGAATATTGTAAATCGGCATATTTCTATTAGTGGATTAAATTCTTAAGGCCATATAGTATGCAAATTGGTGGAGTATTCTAATTATTTGAATTTGTACATTTGGATTGGGCTTCTGAATTTTTCTTATAATTGTTGGAGATGATTGGATGTGTTAACTTGAACTCAAGTCTAGGTTTCTGATCTAACCAGAAATTTTTGTCATTGTAAAATACAATATTGAGTAGAGATTTCGATTTTGAGATGCTTATATGAGTTATCACATGTAGCATTGATGTTAAACATTAAGAATCTTAGTGAAGAAAGATTTGGAGGATAATGGAGTTAATTCTATTCATAGTAATATTGGCTCAACAGTTCTAACCCATTGAGTTTGAGGTAAATTCTGTTGGAAGGAAAATCAATGTAGATTTTCTAATTAAATTGCAAAGAGAATACAAGAATTACCCCCTTTAAATTAAATCTAGATATTTTGGATTCTAAAAAGGTTGTGGAAATTGTGACCTTAAACTTGATTAATGGCTTGAGGGTTAGTTATGGTTAGTATCTTCTACATAAATTTCAATTAAAGTTTTGAAATCTGGATTTTCTTATTCCTAGTGCAAAGTGATATTTTGGTCATAAATCATTTAGAGACCTTAGAGTATTTAATGGATTAAATCAGAGTGCACAGCGGAAGTGTGGTGGTTTGAGTTATTTTGAAATTGGTTAAGGACATTAATATTTGATGTAAAAGGTATTATGATGGAACACTTGAGTTAGTTTCTAGTAGAGGAGAATGGTGTTGATTCTATGGATGATCTAGAGGTAGCTATGTAACTTTCACCAATGGGTTCTTCTTTTGTTGACAACCTTTGGAAGAAACTTGGGCATGTTAAATTTAGTGTTAACGGTTGATGATTCCTTGGTTGGTTTTAGACTTGTAATGTTTTAACATGAATCTCCTACTCCTAGCTCCGACATTGTTAATCTACCAATTTGAAAAGGTTTGAGGTTTTCCTAAAACAAAGGTTGATCATTAAATCATGAGCGAAGTTAAGAGAAGAAGGAGGATTATAGATTATGAAGAGCATTTGATGCTAAAGCCTTCTCTTATTTATGTTTAGCCGATTATGATCTCTATGTAGAATCAAGAGAAATTAATTTCTTTGGGATATAATTATTGTTGGGAACCCGCCCATGCCGCTGATATTTCAAAAAATTTTTCAGATGGCAGCGGAATCGGCATGCACGGGTTCGACGTTCATCGCATGAACGTTGTTTCGAGACCTTTCGTAGTTAGGTAAGAATTAAAACTTTAAAAACTATTAGGAAGATCAAATCTTCACCTTGCGCGGGTAGATGATCACCGCAAATCTGAATTCGTGGTTTTGGAAGAGGGTTCGATTGAAGCCGTTCAAACGTCCGGCCTCTACGGGTATCCACACGAAGCAGGATCCGATCCAAGCTCTCTATCTCACCGGGGTGCTAGCTCCCTTGCAGAGATAGCTTTGATGGCTGATGTCCTCCTTCTCAATCAACTCTTGATTGTGCTTAGAAGGAGGAAGAAGAAGGATGAAGAAGAGGAAGAAGATCACAGCCCTTCGCAGCCTTCTTCTTTTCTTACGCGTTGAAGTCAAGAGGAAGGAGAAGGGATGCCGCCAAGCTTCAACTTGCTTGCACCTTGCTTGCGGCCTAACCAAGGGAGGAGAGGGGAGGGTGGCGGCAGCAAGAGGAGGATTCTTCAATGCCTTAGGGCGCCGGCCCCTAGTCCTCCTTTTATAAGGATTGGAGCTCCTAACAATTAGGAGTTCCATGATAACTTACCAAAGGAAGGGGGCGCCGGCCCTAGCTCTTCATGTCGCCCTAGCCAAGTGAAGAGGGGCTGATGTCCTTTTTTTACTTGGTTAACCTAATCCTCTTCCAAAGAGGATTAGGTGCCTCTCTCATGGTTTCATCCCAATCAAATTAGGATTAGCCAAATTGGGTTCAATCTATGCTAGTCCTAATCCAATTAGGACTTGAATGAACCATGACTCATTTGAACTCTTCAATCCTAATCCAATTAGGAGTCATGTTGATTCATTAGATTAATAATTAATTAGGACTTAAGGAATCCTAATCCAATTAGGATTTGTTTAATTCTAGTCCTAATCCGATTAGGACTCTAATTTGAATCCAAAGTCCTAATCCGATTAGGACTCTAGGAATCCTACTCCAAGTAGGAATCCAATTTTGATTCAAAACTCCTAATCTCATTAGGATTGAGGAATCCTATTCCAAGTAGGAATCCCAGTCCTACTCCAACTAGGATTCCCAGTCCTAATCCAATTAGAACTCTAGGTATCCTACCCGAAGTAGGATTTCTTGTTTCAAGTCCAATTAATTAATTCCCTTTCCTTCTTCAACTTCTTATCAATCAAATTGATTTCTTGTGATTCCTAATCACGATTTCAACCATCGGATCGGTCAATACTTCTAGTGTGTGTGACCCCATAGGTTCTATTCTGACTGGTAGTGAGATATATTGTGATCTCTATCTCAATATTATTGAAAACTCCTTTCAATGGGTTGGAACGATTCCAACTCAACTCATTAGGGTTTATCGATCATCAAGATAATCCCTATGAGTCCCACCATCCACCAGTGACACCTAGCAGCATGTAGTGGCTACCCAGCAGAATGGAATGATGAACCTCTAGGTGCAGTTAACGTGTGATACAGTCCTACTATCGTGGATCCCTACAGGACGGAGGTCATGGACAACTCGTCAAACCCCATTGTCTGTCATATGTCAAGATTTATTCGACTTGAGTTCGATAGTGGAAAACTCTTTTTCCACTTTATATTACTGCCCTGGCCAAGGTCTTAGAACTCAGTCTAACAAATCACATAGGATCACTCCTCTTCTATCAAGGTCGATAGATTCCTTATAGGTGCATACCCTACTCCTACAGTGAACTTACTGCAGCCAATCTACACTGCATGGACCCATATGGCTAGAGACCATGTATGTGTGCAGTCAAACTACAATAACCTCACTGTGAGTAGCCGAAGCACCGCAGGTCAAAGGACCAGTCACACTACTGCAACATCAAGCAAGTCACTGACGAGTGGATAGACATCCAAGTGACTTCTTGTCTTGGTCACGCTCAGTACCCTTGTTCTCTAACAAGCACCTGCATTATCACTTCAGTGTCCCTACACTGTGGACTCAAGTCTCGTCCATCCAGAAGGAAAGTGATCTGTGCACTGATCGGATCGATCACCGTCCTCGTGATGATCCATTGATCAGGAGCATTTAGAAATTAATCACCAATGATACATGGCTCAAATTCTCAACTCTTGAGAATATGTATCATCATCTTATTAATTTCTTGGACGATTCATAGACACATAAATAATATGAATGAAAAGATGCCTTTTATTTATTCAATAATAAACAGTCAAGTATAAAATTATGTCCCTAGAATCAACAATGTGTCAGCCAAATTGGCTTCTAGGGCATACATCTAACAATCTCCCACTTGCACTAAAGCCAATTGGTCATATATCTTAGGCCCATCTTCTCAAGGTGGGCTTCAGTCTTTTGCTGACTCAGCTACTTAGTGAACGGGTCTGCCACGTTATCCGCGGAGTCTACTCTCTGCACCTCTACATATTTCTTCTCAACATAGTCGCGTATGAGATGGAAGCGCCGCTCTATATGCTTAGACTTCTGATGAGACCTTGGCTCCTTAGCAAGGGCTATGGTGCCATTATTATCGCAGTAGAGTGTTATGGCATCTGATGTCATCACGTCCAACTCTGCAATGAATTTCTTGAACCAGAAGCCCTCCTTAGCAGCTTCAGAGGCGGCGATGTATTCAGCTTCCATAGTAGAATCAGCAATGATCGGTTGTTTAGAACTCTTCCAATTCACCGTACTACCATTGCACAAGAACACATATCCAGATGTTGACTTCCTGTCATCGACATCAGTCATGAAGTCTGAATCTGTGTACCCTTCTACCTTTAACTCTGATGATCCTCCAAAAACCAAGAATAAATCTTTAGTTCTTCTCAAGTACTTAAGAATATTCTTCACAGCTGTCCAGTGTTCTTCACCTGGATTCGACTGATATCTGCTTGTGACACTCACAGCAAGAGCTATATCAGGTCGTGTACATAGCATGGCATACATGAGGCTTCCTATTGCCGATGCATAGGGAATCTTGCTCATGCGTTGAATCTCTTCAGATATGTTGGGGCACATCTTCTTGGAGAGATAAATTCCATGCCTAAGGGGTAAGAGAACCCTCTTGGAGTTTTCCATGCTGAACCTCTTCAGCACCTTCTCTATGTACATTTTCTGTGACAGGCCAAGCATCCTTTTAGATCTATCTCTATAGACCTTTATTCCCAAAATATAGGATGCTTCCCCAAGATCTTTCATGGAGAATTCTTTTGACAACCAGACCTTGACCGAGGTTAGCATGGGAATATCATTCCCTATTAGGAGAATGTCATCTACGTACAGTACGAGAAAAACGACAGCACTCCCACTAACCTTTTTGTAAACACACGGTTCCTCTTCGTTTTTGATGAAATCAAACGTTTTGATTGCGTCATCGAAACGAGTGTTCCAACTCCGAGATGCTTGCTTTAGTCCATAGATGGACCTTTGCAGCTTGCAGACCTTGTGATCTCCATCACTGGAAGTGAAACCCAAAGGCTGTTCCATATAGATATCTTCATCAAGATATCCATTCAGGAAAGCAGTTTTCACATCCATCTGCCAAATTTCATAATCATGAAATGCTGCAATGGCAAGCAATGTTCGGATGGATTTTAGCATGGCAACAGGTGAAAAGGTCTCCCGATAGTCAATGCCTTCGCGCTGACTATACCCTTTCGCCACAAGCCTTGCCTTATAGGTCTCTACCTCTCCATCCGAACCTATCTTCCTTTTGTAGATCCATTTGCATCCAATAGGTACAATACCTTCTGGTGGATCTACTAAGGTCCAGACTTGGTTGGAACGCATGGAGTCTAACTCTGACTTCATAGCTTCCAGCCATTTCTCGGAATCGACATCAGATATCGCCTCGTTGTAGGTTTTGGGATCCTGTATGTGATCCCTATCTCCCACCAGGAACATTTCCTCGGTATCCTCTTCTAGTATACCTAAGTATCTATCGGGAGGATGGGAGACCCTACTAGATCTACGAGGTGGTCGAGGGACATCGTGTACTGGCTCTATATGAATGGATTCAATAGGATCCATGACTCGTTGCTTTTCAGAGACTTTCTCTTCAAGCTCAATTTTCCTCCCACTGCCTCTATCAAGGATAAACTGATTTTCCAAGAAGATGGCATGACGGCTCACAAACACATTGTGATCCTCTGAGACGTAAAAATTGTATCCTAATGACTCTTTAGGATATCCTATAAAACGAGCACTTATGGTCCTAGCCTCTAACTTGTCCGCCTGTAGTCTCTTGACATGGGCCGGACATCCCCAAATCTTGAGATGACCCAGACTTGGTTTCTTACCATGCCATATCTCATACGGTGTGGTAGGAACGGATTTAGAGGGAACTCTATTCAATAAATAAATCACTGTGAGTAAGGCATCTCCCCAAAGGAACATAAGTAAATCAGTGAAGCTCATCATGGACCTGACCATGTCCAACAGGGTCCGATTCCTCCTCTTTGACACCCCGTTGAGTTGAGGTGTACCCGGAGGTGTCCATTGTGAGACTATGTCGTTTTCTTTGTGATAGTCCCGGAATTTCCCACTAAGGTATTCTCCTCCTCGATCTGATCGAAGAGCCTTAAGAGGTTTTCCAGTTTGTTTTTCTACTTCATTCTTGAACTCTTTGAACTTTTCAAAAGATTCAGACTTGTGTCTCATAAGATACACATACCCATACCGTGAATAATCATCGGTAAAGGTAATGAAGTAAGAATAACGTCCCCTGGCAAGCACATCGAATGGGCCACATACATCTGTATGTACTAGGGTAAGTATTTCAGTGGTCCTCTCCCCATGTCCTACAAAGGGCAGTCTAGCCATTTTTCCTTGAAGGCAGGACTCGCAAACTGGATATGACTCGGAAGTCAATGAGCCTAAAAGCCCATCTTTATCCATTTTGTTCATTCTGTCCTCTCCAATATGGCCAAGCCTGAGGTGCCACAAATATCTTTGGTTTATCTCATCTCTGGATCTTTTGGATCCTTTGGCACTCACATCTTGCTCGGTAACATTCACAGATACATGATAGAGACTGTCAATCATAAAACCACGTGCGACTATTTTATTTCTCAAATAAATAGAACAGCAGTCTTTGTCAAATGTAAAAACATGACCTTCCTGTGCTAGACAAGAGACAGAAATCAAATTTCTGCTAGCAGCAGGTACATAATAGCAGTCTCTAAGTATTAAACTAAATCCAGATGGTAGTCGCAGATGGTAGGTGCCCACAGCCACAGCAGCAACTTTTGCCCCGTTGCCAACCCGAAGGGTTACCGCACCTTCCGCCAGCCTTCTACTTTCCTTTAGACCCTGCATGGTAGTGCACAAATGAGCACTAGAACCAGAATCTATAACCCAACTAGAAGTAGAAGAAACCGTTAGATTAGTTTCAATTATGAGCAAGTCTATACCTTCTGAAGGTGTGTCACCTTTCTTGTTCTTCAGGCTCTCGAGGTATGAAGGACAGATTCTCTTCCAGTGGCCTTCGACATTGCAGTGGAAACATTTTCCTTTGTCGTTAGCCTTTTTCTTTTGAACTTCCTTCTTTGGCTTCTTGTCTTTCTTCTGCTTCTTTGCAGGCTTCTTTTTCTTCCAAGTAGACTTTCTCTTGGAACCAGAAGTCAACTCAGCAGCAAGGACATTGCCCCTTGAACCTTTCAAGGCTCCCTCAGCAGTTACCAACATGTTGATTAGTTCAGTCTTAGTGCATTCAATCTTATTCATGTGGTAGTTTACTATAAACTGACCAAATGAATCAGGAAGTGACTGTAGGATCAAATCCACTTGTAATTCCTTGTGCATGTCCATACCGAGCTTCTCAAGCTCCTCTAGGTCCTTGATCATGGTCAGACCGTGATCATGGACAGACTGCCCCTCGCGCATCTTCGCTTTGAAGAGCCTCTTGGACACTTCAAAACGAGCTGTGCGACTCTGTTCACCATACAACTCTTGCAGGTGTGCCAGTATGTCCCTAGCAGTCTTTATATTTTCATGCTGGCATTGGAGTTCATTAGACATGGATGCCATCATATAGCATTTTACTCTAATGTCATCATCCAACCACCTTTTATGCATTTCACGCTGAACATCAGTAGGACGTGCTGGTAGTGTGGGGATATCTGAATCGAGTATGTAGCCTATCTTCTCACAGTCCAAAACTATTTTGAGATTTCTAAGCCAGTCTTTGTAATTGGTTCCGGTCAGTCGGTTGGTCTCAAGAATACGGGTCAAAGGGTTTGAAGCTGACATTGTATCTGCAGAGAGTAAAAATTCTAGTTAGACTTTTGTACTTGATCCTAATCTGTTCTAAGGTCTTTTAGAACAAATGTAACTCCCACTATTTTCTCGAATTCCTCACACTCTCCTGGTAGGAAAACGGAAATTCCACACGACTAGGGTTTCTAGTGGGTACTGCGGTCCCACCGATTTATATGCCACCTCACCTAACAGTTATTGGTGACACATAGATGGATGAGTGTACAACTCTTGTACAATGCTTCTCAAGCATGTTGCAGTGTAACTTGGTCTCTAAGCCATGAAGACCTCACCTAACAGTTATTGGTCCCATTTCTTAGTTAAGTCAGACCCACCGTATAACCGTAGGAATAAAGTCGTCATTGGGTCCTCACCTAACAGTTATTGGTGCCCAACCCCACCTTTACCCTACAACATCTCATGTCTATAGAGAGGTCCAGCCCCCCGATGCAACTTGACCACTGTGTCCAGCCGAGACAAATCAACATCAGAAAGGCCTTAGCAGCTCTACTACAGTGGAAGACCTATTGACTTAATATTGGTTAATCAGGTCTTAGTGTTTGCAACTTGAGCCCTTCATAAGAGGTAATCGAACAATTGGCCAGGTAAGCAGGTGGGAGGCTCCCTTTACTCAGAGAGTAAGGTCCTAATTAAGTAACCACCTTTCATGCTTTCCTAGACACCAATTAGATCAATTAATCTAATATGACTTGCTCATGTCGGTTCACTCTCGACTTGATTGAGGAGGTTTTGATTTAGGTCTCAATTGGGTTTGCTACATCACATATAAACCTATCTACCCGACTCGCATTTACATCACATGCAAACGGCACATCACAGGCAGTTATAATCGCAGCATCAAATTAAAGCTAAACTTTAACTAGGTGATGATCATGGATTCTAATTAGGTCGTATTACAAGCACATGCACATCAATCGATCAAGTGGTCTTCAACTCTTGAATTGGTTCCAAGCCACCTTGATTCGATCCTTGATCAACTCTTGATCCCATCGCCATCAACCGCTTAGATCACCTTTCATCTCATGCCTTTGCTTCAACTTGATCGTTGATGTACATCACATCACAGAAATACAACCAGATGTAAAATAAAAATAAAAATAATTTACATCTCCTTTTAGGAGGCACGCAGGCCTCTCAAAATATCAAACAAGATGCATGCAAGCATCTGAAAAATTACATGACATCGCAGATCACATCGCAGGTCATTACATTTGATACCAAAAGGGTTTGAATCCTATGATCATCACCGTATGCAACAATTATAATTTTCAGATCTGAAAACTAACTGATTGTATCATGACATAGGTCGCTGATCATGCTAATCATGATTCTAAACTTTGGCCGCCGCCGGCCGCCGGGATGGGCCGGGATCCATGGCATTGGGGGTCGGTCGGGTCTGTGTGAGGGTCGGAGAGGGTTTTCTATGATTTATTTGAAGATGGGGATGGTGGACCGAGGGCTTCCTCTCGTGGTTTCACCCTCTTCTTCTCTCCCTCTTGTCAGTTCGCTGCCGGCCGGCGACGACGGTGGGACCTGGACACTGTGGCTGCCATCGGGTGGGGGAAGCCAAGCCACCATCACGGTGGTTTTTCCGTGGATGAATGGAGGAAGGGGGAGGGGACCCTGTGTCGGTTTTGGGGGAAGAAGAAGAAGAAGGAGAAGAAACTTCTTCTTCTCTCCCTCTCTTGGTCGGCCACCATCGCCGGCGACTGCAACAGTGGCGGCCAGCGATGGTTCGGCCAGTGGTGATGTCGGGTTGGGGAAGGAGAGGGCACAGCCACCATGGTTGTTGCCCTTGGATCAAAAAGGATTTGAGGGAGGGAGATGTATTCCCAACCATGAAGAGAGAGGGATCATCCCTTTCTTTTGGTCTCTTCACCGGGACCGGCCATCATCGCTGGCGTGGCAGCAGCCATGGCTGGCGACGACATAGACCGGTGGTACAGGGTGGGAGTCGGGCCACCCCGACTGCCCTAGATTTGAGGGATTGAGATGTTTGGGGACCTGGTGATGGACCCCATAGTAGATATGAATTATGGTTTAGAATATTTAAATATTAAATAATTTAGTTGTGATTTATAATTGATGTTGTAGAGGAAGAGTCGGCGGAGCCAGGAGGTTTGATCAGGGGACTCAGCACCCCAGCGCGTAGGTTGTGATTCGGACCGTATTTGAGTCAGTCTACAATTTCGGTAAGGATCCTTGTACGCCAATCCTGCATGATATAATATTTTTATACTTAGATATGTATGATATGCTATAATCCAGATAAATCAAAAATAGTTTTATATTAAATTATATTTTGATCGTGTTGGCTTGTGGTTGATATTATGATCGTATTCTCTTGTGGTTGGTATTATGATGGATGCATGCATGCGCATAACTTACACCTACATAATTGGACTGATGGATGTGGTGCACTAAACTAACTATGTGATATTGGTTGCCCCGTCACGGGCTGGAAACGTGACCGTGGTTAGTTTAAAGCCGGAAATAAATATAAAGGAATTGATGTGTGGATGTAAACTGGATTGTATGAAAAGGGACTTTGGGTTTATTCTGTTATTATGGCAGGCCCCGTTACAGGCTGAAAAATGTGGTACTTTGGTAGGCCCCCTCACAGGCTAGAAATGTGGAACTATAATGTGCAGGCCCCGCCACAGGCTGAAAATGTGATACTTTGGTAGGCCCCCTCACAGGCTAGAAATGTGGAACTATAATGTGCAGGCCCCGCCACAGGCTGAAAATGTGATACTTTGGTAGGCCCCCTCATAGGCTAGAAATGTGGAACTATAATGTGCAGGCCCCGCCACAGGCTGAAAATGTGATACTTTGGTAGGCCCCATCACAGGCTAGAAATGTGGAACTATAATGTGCAGGCCCTGCCACAGGCTGAAAATGTGATAATTTGGTTGCCCCACCACAGGCTGAGAAATGTGACTGAGATTTGACCCAAAGTCGGAAAGATAATTAATCCGGATCAAGTTAATATAGAATGAAAAGAAAAAGCATTGAAAACATTAATGAAGATTTATGAGCTATCGTATGCTATATCATTCTTGCGTGGTTGGACTTTCATTGATATTTGACGTACATACTTATATTGATTATTTGAGCCTTTTGATAGCCGGTTTATGATTTCATGAAATGTACATCGATTTGTCGTGGTTTTCGAATTCATATTATTATTGTGTTGGTATGGATGTGTAGGGATTCTTACTGGGCTGTAAAGCTCACCCCCTCTTCTTCTTTTTCTTTACCAGAGTTACATGATGCATTGATTTGGACGGGATGGGCGCAGAGTGCGAGTACCCGAATCATTAGTTAGTTGGTTTGTTTATCTTTCTTTGATGTTGATGAACATTTGAAGATCTTGTAATTGAACTAATTTGTTTATCTGGTGTGGACATGTTGGATTTGTCTATTTGAATTACTAAATTAATTGTGGATTTATTGGAATTTTTGATAATCATAGGCCTTGCATGATCTTTAGGGCACTGCTCTAGGGCTCATGCGGCCGGTCGCGTTTCGGACCCGGGTGCTGGGTTCGGGGCGTGACACAAACCTTCTTCAATTATTAGCTAGAAATTGAATGCATTTTATGCTAAAATATATAGTACAAATTGTGACCTTTTTATGCCCTGTTTGGATGCCCAATAAGTGAAGCATCAACTGATGGAGGTTGAGAAGAGCTTAGTCGGGGAGAGAGCACATTAAAGCGAGTTTTAATGTGAGGGAAGTTTTGAACCATCTAGTCCCCAAAAAATCAGGATATCCAAAATCACCTCTCAGAGAATTTAATGTCCGCACATTTTGGAATTTTATGGTTTGTGAGGTCTCTCAAATTCATTAAATTTTTCGCCTGTCTTCTCCTTGAGAAATTTGTGACTTAGCTGGTTCTGGCATCCAAAGAAGGCCTTGATCATTTAGAAAGAAATAATCTTGATTTCCACGTACTGCAATCATTATGAGATGTGGCATTACGTTGAGATTTTCTGTACCTCTCTTGTCAAAACTAACCATGTCACATTGCACCAATCTTTTCTCAAATTTAAGCTCGATGAGTTCTACGAGGAGCATTTGCAAAAGCTTCTCCAAACGCAATATATTGCAATGGATCTCTATCTCCATGGAAATAATTGAGCTGGGATCCTCTCTCGGGGTTGGACTGGGGAAAGCCAATCTACTAATGCATGACATGGTGGTTGTGCTTCAGTGAGCCGCTTATGATAAGATATCCATGTTTGTGTCTATGTGGCGTCTATGCAATCGTGATTTGGGTTGTATCTTTTGTGCAAAAGCATGATTGATCTTAATCTTGAAGAAGCAGATTTTTTTAATAAAAAATGTTTTTTAGCATCCGGCAGTGTCAAAATTTTTTGATACTACTGTATCATAGAATTACGAGTTGCATGGAAAGAATTAATTTATGCTAGGTAGAAATTCTGAAAGAAGATTTACTAACAATTATCAATAGCTTCGTGATCCATCTTATGCCGATGCTAAATGATTGCTAATGGATGATGCATGCTTTTCTCTCTATTGAGAGATTTCTCATGCTTACAGAAAAACTAATAATCTTGCACATTGGATGGCGGGCTATATAGCCAACCATACCAAATTTACACTATAAGATTTTTTCACCTGTCTTTCATAATACTTTTAAATATTTTATTTTCTAATTTTTATGAATGTATTTATCTTTATTTTTAATAATTATCTAATTTTTTAAAAAAAGCATAGATCTTCTTTCACTACGTTCTCTATGGATCTATTGACTCCTATGAATCTCAAAGCAATCCGAATTCTTTCGTTTATCCTCCTAAGCGACCATCGCGCGATCCCTTGTCCCTTTTTTTTTTTTTTTTTTTTTTAACTTCTTCTTAAACTCCAAACAACCAATCTCGCCTCCCACACGCCTATTCTACATTAACCAACGATCTAAGAACACTAGAAGGACTGATATCTCCTCAGGCTCTCAGATGCCATAACATAAGAGAGGACGAAGAGGGCGAATCGAGGCCTCCCAAGTTCTTTGCCGAAAGATATGGAAGAGAACCCTTTCCCCTCGAAATGGATCGAAGCCAGGTGATTCTCTCTCTCTCTTGAAATGCTCCTCAGGATCTGTGGATTTCATTCAAGAATCGACTCCTTAGTGTTAGGGAAGTAGTCGTTTGTTTTTGTTGCTGGAAATTGGACCCGGGGGCGGTCGTCGGTCGAGGAGGGGGAGCGGCAGGTGGACACAGGGGAGTGGCGGTCCGTCGGCGGGCGGCGTCCTCCGTCGGGGTGCCTGCAGAAAAGCCGGTAGCCGGATTTTCCGGCGCCGGCCCTCCGATGCTTAAGTCAGAGGGGGGCAACCTGTGTTTAAAGGAGAAAGAGGAGAACAGTATTTTTAGAGTTTTCTGTGTCCAACCCCCTTTGAGAAGCAAGGGTTCCCTTTTATAGGGGGGTCGGTTTACCTGTGATGTGATGGGGCGAGACCGTCGTACGGCTCGGCATGTTGCTTGGACTGGCACACGATCGGGTGAATCATTGCATTGATGTCGGAGGTAAGGCCGAGATCAGAGACTTATCACGGTTGACTGGACTCCGCTGAGCTGATTTGCCGTGGAGAGCCGTGGGTCCGTAGATAATAGGAGCCATGCGCATTAATTGTTGAGTAAGCCGGAGGTGCGCATTAATTGTTGAGTAAACCGGGGGTTCGCAGAGGTCATGCGTAATAAATGCTGGGGCAGTGGCAGGATATGGCCCTCGGCCGGACCTCGGAGGGGTACGACCGTAGTAGGTGGTCGACAAGGACAGACCTCTGGGGTCGGAAATTCTCCAGGTCGGAGGTTCTGAGGTCGGACGTTCCGAGGTCGGACGCCGACCTCAGTCGTCCAAGGTCGGCGGCTATGCGGCCTTTTAGAGGCGGGGTTACTATATTGCTGGGGGGGAAAACCGTATTCCCCCAACACTACCCCCGACTTCCGAGTTCGAGCGGCTTGCAAGCTCGGACGTGGGAAGTAGAAGTTGTCATTGTGGTTATTGAAGCTGAAGGGGATCACGTCCGCACCCTTACGTACCTTGAAGCTTTTATAACGGAGTCTGCGCCCTTTGGCCCTTCGAGATCGCTCTACATGGTGAACTTATAACGGGATCTGCGTCCTTACGCATCCCGAAGCAGCTACAACGGGGACAGCGCCCTTTGGATCTCCGAGATCGCTTCGTACGTCGAACTCATGATGAGGGTTCCTGGGCCCAATGGGGCGGCGCCTCGATCTCGTGGTCGAGGCCCCCCTCTTAAATAGGTACGCCGTTTTGCGCCTCAAAATGAACACGCGGCATGATCCGAGGTCGGATGTTTCTGATCTCGTATTGGCAGGATAGTGATCTGGGGAGGCTGGGGTTACATCGGCGCTCCACGTGTCCCTGAGGCTTATTAAATGAAGGGAGCGGGGGTGACGTCCGCTCGTCTTTCAAGGTGGTCCGGTTTTGCGGACCCATGATGAGGCCGTGAGATTCGATGGGACGGCGCTTCGATTTCGTACCCGACTTATTGATCTGGAGTGAATGCGGTGCTTCGGCTTCCGAGGCCGACACGGAGCGCAATCCAGACAGGGGGTGGGAACCGAACCCGCCGATCTGGGCCATCAGGGAGGTCTATATAAATCCACGAATCTGCCCTAAGAGTTCTATTTGGTTGCCTTTCGTTTTTGCCGTTTCCTCCTTCACTCCACCTTTCGACCAAATCTTGCCGACGATGCCCGGAGCGATTTCCGGCGACTTTTCCGTAGGTTTCCACCCTGTGTTAGCTAGAGTTCCTCTTCCTCCTCCTCCTTACTCCCTTTATCTTTAGTTTATTTCATTTCTCTGTAAAATGGGTCTTGGTCCAGATGAGGTGGGATCGAGTTTGTCGGGGGAGGAGTTGGAGTTAATCCGCTCCCGGTTCTTCTTCCAGCCCGAGTTTCATCTCGAAACTGCGGGGCCGGAGGATAGGGCGATGCGGCCGCCCCCAGGTCGGATCGCGATCCATCGCGAGATGCTCTGAGCCGGTCTGCGGTTCCCTGTTCACGAGTTCGTGAACAACTTGCTGGTAGAGTATCAACTCGTTCCAGCGCAGCTTGCTCCGAACTCGTGGAGGACCATAATCGGGTTCTTGTCCTTGTGACTTGCGCACGGGATCCCGACCTCGGTGAGTATTTTCTGCCGGTGTTTTTTATTAAAGAAAAACCCGGCGGATGCGGGGTGGCTATACTTCGCCTTTCGGGGCGGTATGTCACTCTTTCAGGGAGCCCCTTCCTCTATTCATGAGTGGAAGGGGAAATTTTTCTTTCTTGCGTCCGAGGTGCCGTGGGGGTTCAACCCGAGGTGGGGGCACCCTCGGTTGAAAGCTCTCAACAGGCTCTCCGAGCCCTCGGGGAGGGAGCTGAGGGTTTTGGACTCCCTACGGGCCCTCGGGAAGGGGTTCAACCTAACAGAGCTCCTACGGGAGGACGCCTTGGCGAGCGTGGGCTTGAGTTCGGCGCGCCCCGAGGGTAAGAGTAGTCGCATCGTTTTGTTTTTATCTGTTTCCTCTTCTCACTAACATTGGTCTGACACTTAAGAAAATTTCTGGTTTCAGACATCCCCCACATGCCGACCAGCAACACGTCCCTCTTCTCCCGGTTGAAGAGGCGGGAGGCCGAGGCCGGGGGGCTATTCCCCAGCCTCGGAAGAAGTCGAGGTCGGCCGGTGCTTCTACATCGGCCGGGACGGGAGGCCCGGAGGCGGGGGTCTCCGTAGCTGATCAGGGGCGGACACGGGCCGCCGGCGATGCGGGCCCAGTGGCCCCTCTCTGTCCTGCCCTCGTCGCCCAGCGGGGGGGGGGGACCGTGATCCATTTGCGTCGCCCGGGGCCTGAGCCGAGTAGAGGCCCCAAAACCAGAGGCCCCGAGGTCCCTAGCTCGGACGAGCCGAGCTCCTCGAGGGTCCCAAGGGAGGAGTCGGCCGAGCCAGGGTCCCCACTCCTCGAGGGGAGCTCGGCCATCCATGATGCCGATGTCGCACGCGCCGTGTTTCGGCGTGCGATGCTTCCAGTGGACCGGGCCGAGTTCTGGAACTTGTCGCTGGAAGAGATTGTCGACGGTACCTACCGCAATACCGCTCGAGTAAGCTACTTTCCCAATTTTCCTTAGGCTACTGGCGAACACGTTATATGTTTTTCAACTCGTAATCGCTTTACCCTTTTCCTCTTGCAGCACATCCACGAAGTCGACACCCTGGTATTCATTGCCCAAGGGTGTCAAGAAGAGACTCGGCAAGTCAGCCGGCAATTGGAGCTAGCTAAGAAGAAGATTGCCGAGTTGGGGGCGGCGCTGGCCGAGGCCGAGGCGCGGAGGGAGGCCATTGAGGCCGGGCGCCTAGCAATGGTCGAGGTGCTTGAGGAAGAAAGGGCTGCCCATTCCTTGGCCAAGTCAGCCCTGCGCGCTTCGGAGGCACGCCTGGGGGAGGTCCAGTCCGAGGTCGCGGGCCTCAAGTACGAGGGCGGGGTCTTGCGCCTCAAGATCGAACAATTAGAGGCCCGAGAAAGGAGGGCGCTCGAGCGAGCCGAACATGCCGTAGACTCCTTCAAAGAATCGGAGGAGTTTCGTGACATGTTAGAGGAGGAAACCGTCGACGGGTTCCTCCGAGGCTTCGAGAACTTCCGGAGGCAGATGGCCCGATTCTACCCCCAGCTCGATCTTTCGACGGTACGCCCGAGGATGAGGCTGGGTTACAACTCCGATTCTGACGACGTTCCCGCCGCCCTGGCATCTGAGGCGGAGTCGGCCGAGTTGGACGCAGCCGAGCCTGCGGCGGCGGTGGCCGAGTTGGAGGGGGTTCCCGAGGCACCCGCCGAGGCCCCTGCCGCAGACCCCGAGCCCGTGCCCGCTGAAGACCCTCCAGTCATCGCCATAGATGACCCCGAGGGTGACGCCGGCGCGACCGCCGCCCCTTAGGACTTAGATTTATTTCTTCTTTCCATTGTAATCGAGGTCGGCCTTCAAATTTTTGAATGGTCGACCTCCAATTCTGTACTTAGCCTTTTGGCATTTCATCAATGAAAAATTCCTTTTTGTCATTCCGTGTTGATCTTTTTCTTTGTCTTCCTTTGTTGTAAACGAGGCCGGGACTTTAACTTATTGTTTTACCGACCCTCAACATAGCTTTCGAGCTACTTGATAAAGGCATGTTCTTTTTTGATTATGTTTCGCTTTCCTAAGTTCTGATTACACTAACCACAGGGAGCTCCGAGCTTAGATTCTTAGGAAACTTTCCTAAGTCCTGCAGCTCAGACTTGAAGGTTGCAGAGGTCGCCGTGTTTAGCTTTTGGATTTTTGAGGCACCGAGCTCGGGCCTCAGGCCTCCGAGCGGGGCCGTGCTAGACTTGCATAGGCTGCTATCTGGGGGTCTCGCCGAGCTTTCGAGCTCGGCTTTTGGACCGTAGGTCTATAAAAAGGTTAGTGCTGTCCCCCGATGAGGAGCCAATAATCAAATCGTCGCCAGGGCTTTCATAGTTATCGCCCTCGGACCCCGCCGAGGTTTCGGCGAGCGGGGTCGGAACCTGTAGAGGATACCTCGATCTTCTTGAGCTCGATCAGTACGCCCGCGGTCGAGGTTATCTTCATAGGTCGATATTGGAGTCTGTGTATGGGGGCCGAATTGGGCCCTTGTTTACGAAGGCTTGCATCAGTTGTCGTGGAGGTTCAGTAGACGGAGCATGCATAAGGTCAGTGGGAGATTAGTCTTAAACCGACTTATAGGAGCAATCCGACTTTGGCCAAAATAAGGTCTCGATTTTAATCGAAATTTTGCTGGCAACACGTAGATAAATATAACAAGGCGAGCATCGAGTGGGATGTACCTTTTGCATTTCCAAAGTTGCGCTCCTCGTAGCGAAGTGAGTTGCCTTATTTCTTTGCCGACTTTCGGAGTCATTCTTTGACTTTCGAAGAACTCGGGCTTCTTACGAACCCGATGGCGCCCGCCGAGGTTGAGGGGGTTTGGGAATGCTCCATTAATCTGCGACTCTTTTCGAGGTCGAGGGAGTTTGGGACTCTACGGTCGACCCTCGGGGCATCCCGACCTTAGTCGAGGAATCTTGCGTCAGGTCGATGGGTCTGGGAACGCTCTATCGACCTGCGATACATCCCGAGGTCGAGGGAGTTTGGGACTCTACGGTCGAACCTCGGGGCATCCCGACCTTAGTCGAGGAATCGTGCGCCAGGTCGATGGGTCTGGGAATGCTCTATCGACCTGCGACGCTTTCCGAGGTCGAGGAAGTTTGGGACTCTACGGTCGACCCTCGGAGCATCTCGACCTTAGTCGAGGAACCGTACGTCAGGTCGATGGGTCTGGGAACGCTCTATCGACCTGCGACGCTTTCCGAGGTCGAGGGAGTTTGGGACTCTACGGTCGACCCTCGGGGCATTTCGACCTTAGTCGAGGAACCGTACGTCAGGTCGATGGGTCTGGAAACACTCTATCGACCTGCGACGCTTCCCGAGGTCGAGGGAGTTTGGGACTCTACGGTCGACCCTCGGGGCATCTCGACCTTAGTCGAGGAACCGTACGTCAGGTCGATGGGTCTGGAAATGCTCTATCGACCTGCGACGCTTTCCGAGGTCGAGGGAGTTTGGGACTCTACGGTCGAGCCTCGAGGCATCCCGACCTTAGCCGAGGAATCTAAGGATCACAAACGACCCGACATTAGAAGAGATAATCATAATCATTGAAATGGACGAATCATTATAAAAAGGAGACTGAGTCCATGTTCCTGGTTGCCTAGAACCCCTAGGGGTTTCATTGGTAGTACATTCGTAGATTCTCGGAGTTCCAGCTTCGCGGAATTGGAGTCCCTTCGAGAGATTTCAACTTGTATGCTCCGGGCCGTTGTACTCGAGCGATTTGATATGGCCCTTCCCAATTTGGGGCGTGCTTTCTCTGCTCAGTTGGCTGAGAAGCCTCGACTCTTCTGAGGACGAGGTCCCCTACTTTGAAGAGCTTGGGCTTGACTCTGGAGTTGTAGTATTGGGCCGTTTTCTGTTGGTATCTTGCCATACGGACCCGGGCGACCTCTCGTGTCTCTTCAACGAGATCTAGATTATTCCTGAGTCGGGAAGAATTGGAGTCGGGGTCGTAGTGCTCCACCCTTGAAGAAGGGAAGCCGATTTCCAGTGGGATGACAGCCTCTGTGCCATACGCAAGGTTGAAGGAGGTTTCTCCTGTGGGCAATCGGAACGTAGTCCGGTATGCCCAGAGGACGTTGTACAAGTCCTCGACCCACTGTCCTTTGGATCGATCGAGCCTAGCCTTAAGTCCCTGCAAAATGGTACGATTAGTTACCTCAGTTTTTCCGTTTGTCTGGAGATGGGCGACCGAGGTGAAGCGGTGGTCGATGCCGAGCTCGGAGCAAAATTCTCTGAAGTGGACGTTGTCGAACTGCCGGCCATTGTCAGATATAAGGATACGGGGGAGTCCGAATCTGCAGATTATGGACTTCCACACGAAGTCCCGCATCTTTTGCTCGGTGATCCGGGCCACAGGTTCAGCTTCAACCCATTTGGTGAAGTAGTCGATAGAGACGACCAGAAATTTTCTTTGCCCGATGGCCAGAGAAAAGGGTCCCAGAATGTCGATCCCTCACTGGGCAAACGGCCAGGGGGCGATGATTGAAGTTAGCAGGGCCGAAGGCCGGCGTTGGATGTTGGCGTTCCGTTGGCACCGGTCGCACTTTCGAACGAAGTCCGTCGCATCCTTCTGGAGCGTGGGCCAGTAATATCCTTGCTGCAGGATCTTATGGGCTAACGCCCGACCTCCCAGGTGATTTTCGCAAATTCCTTCATGGACCTCTCGGAGGGCATAGTCCGCCTCAGAGAGGCGGAGACATCTGAGAAGAGGAGAAGTGAAAGATCGACGATAGAGCCTGTTTTCATACAGGACATACCGAAAAGCTTGGCGCCTGATCCGGCGAGCCTCTATCTGATCATGAGGGAGGGTTCCATCCTGGAGATAGCGGACGAACCCGTCGATCCAGCTCGGCTCGAAGTCGATGCAGATGGTGGGTTCAAGTTCCTCCGTGCTGGGTGTCTGAAGATACTCGAGCGTTGTCTCCTTGGAAAGCTCGCTCATGCGGGAGGTCGCTAGTTTAGACAACCGGTCCGCCCTGAGATTCTCCGCTCTGGAAATGTGCTGGATGCTGAAAGAGCCTAAGGCGGACGTGAGTTTCCGCACTTTTTGGAGATATTTCTGCATCGATAGCTCTTTTGCTTCAAAGTCTCCCTGGACTTGCTCACTATCAGCTGGAAATCGCTGAAGGCCTTCAGATCTTCCACTTTCAGTTCCTTCGCCAATTTGAGTCCAGCAATGAGCGCCTCGTACTCTGCCTCGTTGTTTGAGGCCGGAAACTCGAGGCGTAAGCTTGCTCGGCCACCATTCCATCCGGGCTGGTGAGGATGAGTCCAGCTCCGCTACCCCCCCGAAGTTGAGGACCCGTTCGAATATAGGACCCATGGTAGCCTCGGGGTTCCCTCCATAGGTGCAGACGGTAGCTCGGGGTCGTCAGGCAAGGTGCATTCCACAAGGAAGTCGGCGAGTATTTGAGCTTTAATGGCCGGCCTGGGCCGATATTCGAGGTCGAACTCCTCGAGCTCGACCGCCCACTTGGCGATCCTCCCTGCACGATCTGACCTTTGCAATATTTACTTCATAGGATGGTCGGTCAGTATGACTATTGTATGTGTTTGAAAATAAGGCCGGAGTCTCTGAGCCGAGATGATAAGGGCAAAAATTGTCTTCTCAAGTTTAGAGTATCGGGTCTCAGCATCCCTGAGGACCCGGTTGATGTAATAGACCGGCTTTTGGAGCTTGTCCTCTTCCCAGACCAGGACTGAGCTTACTGCTACCGGGGAGACAGCCAGGTATAAGTAAAGAACTTCGTCCCGCCGAGGCTTGGTGAGTAGCGGGGGAGAGGCCAGAAGGCGCCTGAGTTCTTCAAAGGCCTGCTGGCATTCTTCTGACCACAAGAAGTCCTTTGGCCGCTTAAGGATCTTGAAGAATGGGAGGTAGCGCTTAGCCGATCGGGAGACAAATCTCCCCAAGGCGGCAACCCGTCCGGTAAGCCGCTGCACTTCTTTGACTGTCTTTGGAGGCGTCATCTCTTGCAGCGCTCGAATTTTCTCGGGATTGGCTTCAACTCCGCGCTGGGTCACTATGAAACCCAAAAATTTGCCTGAGGTAACTCCGAACGCGCACTTTGCTGGGTTGAGCTTCATCCGGTACCTCCTGAGCTTGGAGAATGTTTTGTTGAGGTCAGCTACATGGTGCTCCGCCGCTCGGCTCTTCACCAACATGTCATCCACGTAGACTTCCATGTTTCGGCCGATCTGGTCCTCAAAAATTTGGCTGACCAGCCTCTGATATGTGGCTCCAGCGTTCTTCAGACCGAAAGGCATCACCTTGTAGCAACAGGTGCCCTTGTCGGTGATGAAGGCCGTCTTCTTCTCGTCTTCTGGCGCCATTTGGATTTGATTGTATCCTGAGAAGGCGTCCATGAAGGTCAGCAATTGATGTCCTGAGGTGGAATCGACGAGCTGGTCGATGCTTGGAAGGGAGAAACTATCTTTCGGACAAGCCTTGTTTAGGTCAGTGTAGTCCACGCACATGCGCCATTTCCCATTGGCCTTCTTCACGAGGACTATGTTGGCGAGCCAGTCTAGGTAGGAGACCTCCCGGATGAAGCCAGCTTCAAGGAGTTTATCCACTTTCTCGGCTGCAGCTCGTTGTCGTTCCGGGGCGGAGCCCCTCTTTTTCTGCTTCACAGGTCTGCTGGTCGGCTTCACCTGGAGTCGATGGACCATGACCTCAGGGTTAATTCCTGGTACGTCGGCGGGCGACCAGGCGAAGACATCAGCATTGTCCTGCAGGAAGCTGATGAGGTGATCCCTCTCGCGGACGCCAAGGCCGGAGCCGACCTGCACAGTTAGTTCGGGAAAATTTTCTCGTAGAGGAACTTGAACGAGAAGCTCACCGGGCTCTACTTGCTTCTTCCAGAGGTCGTCCCTTGCGTCCAGGGTTTCAATGGGTAGCGAGGGGCCCGTTGCCTGAGTCGGCACCTCAGTTGGTTGCTTCACTCTGTGAGCCGCCATGTAGCACTGCTTGGCGACCAGCTGATCCCCGCGGACCTCGCCTACTCCTTGGCCGGTGGAGAATCGCATGAGTAAATGGTGGGTTGAGACCACGGCTCGGAGGGCATTTAGCCTCGGTCGCCCAAGGATGGCGTTGTAGGCTGAGGGCAGACGGACCACAAGAAAGTCCATCCTCACAGTGCTTTCCTGAGGGGCGAGGCCAACCGTAACAAGAAAGCTGACCTCGCCCTCGACTGGGACCGAGTCTCCGGTAAACCCGACCAGTGGGGCATTAATTTTTCGGAGCTGTCCTTCTGGTAACCCCATGTTTTGGTAGGCATGGTAGTACAAAATGTTGGCTGAACTTCCATTGTCAACTAGGACACGTTTTACATCAAATTTATTTACAATCATGGAGATGACCACAGCGTCATCGTGGGGGGTCTCAACCCTTTCCAAATCCTTGTCCAAGAACGAAATGATTTCAGCAGTGCGCGGGCGCTTCGGGGAGACTCTTTGGGCTGATCCTCCTGCCGAGGCTCCTCCGATTACATTGATGGTGCCGGCGATAGGCTTATTGTCGTCCGGATTTTCGAGCGGTGTGGCGTTTTTCGCTGGCCTCCTTTCCTCATGTCGGTTCCTTACGAACCGATTGAGTACTCCGCGGTGAATAAGCGCTTCTATCTCGTCCCGGAGCTGAAAGCAATCCTCCGTGTCGTGCCCGCGGTCTCGGTGGAAGCGGCAGTACTTCATGGGATTGCGGGGAACTCCTGTATCCCGCATAGGAGGCGGAGGTCGAAAGAAGTCCCGACCTTCGATTTCCATCAAGATCTCGGCCCGGGGAGCATTGACAGGTGTATAATTCTCGTACCTCCCCGGGTACGTCCGAGGCCGCGGTGGGGACCTTGGTCGAGGTGGGGTCCTCCGTTGAGGTTGTCCCCGTTGCCGAGGCGGGCTTCTCAGTCGGGGGAGGTTCTTCTCTCGGCGGGGGGATCGGCTTCTTTGGCGGCCGCGCTCCTCGCGGCATTTCTTCTGCCTCCTTGGGGCGGGCTCAATCGCACCCCGCCTGGAGGCGATTGCCTCCTCGGCCTTAGCATACTTCCGAGCTCGGGCCAGCATCTCGGTGAAGTCGGCCGGAAAGCTCTTCTCGATAGAGAAGAGGAATCGATAAGAGCGAGCCTTAGTCTTTAGAGCCGACATGGCTATTGACTGGTCCAGCTCGCGAACTTCCCACGTAGCGGCGGTAAAACGGTCTAGATACTCCTTGAGGGATTCCCCCTCCTTCTGCTTGATATCCAGGAGGGAATCCGACGTCCGCCGTTGGCGTCGGCTGGCAGCAAAATTGGTAGCAAACTGCCTGCCGAGTTGCTCGAAGGAAGATACTGTGCTCGGCTTTAGCCCAGAAAACCAAAGCCGAGCCGTCCCTCGAAGAGTTGCCGGGAAGGTCTTACAAAGTACGGCCTCCGAGGATCCTTGTAGGGCCATGAGAGCTCGGTAGCTCTCCAAGTGGTCCAGGGGATCGGTGATTCTGCTGTAGGGCTCCACTTGAGGCATCTTGAACCTCGCGGGGATCGGCTCACCCTCGATCTGGTGGGAGAAGGGGGACTTGGTGGTGAATTCAAAATCCCCCTCTTGTCTTGCCTTCTTACTGTGGAGCGCTTCGATCTGGCGCTCCAAGTGCTCGACTTTCCTGTCGAGCTCCCCAACCCGTAGAATCGTCACCGTGGTTTGCTCCGGCTCGTGGTGATCTGGGGCTGATTCGGCTTCAGAGGGTTGGGGTCTTCTGTTGAGTCCTTCCCCCAGCAGCTCTCTCTAGGGGGAGGCCCGCCCTTCGTTGTTGGCCCTGGAGGAGCCATGAAGGTTCTGGCCTGGGAGAATCGGGCCGTTGGGAGGAAACTCCGGCAAGACCTGGGCCTGCGGGGGGAGCGTTGGTAAGGCTTCCTCACGCCGCAGGCCTTGAACGGCAGCGGCCAGGGCCTGGACTTGCTGTACCAGAGCATTGAATTGCTCCGGCTGGACCTGAGGAACCGGGTCAGCCGGAGGAGGCGAATTTTGGACGGAGTGTCCAGGACTCTGTAGGGGACGCCGGGAGATATTGGAGGCTCCCTTACTTCTCAACTTCATGATCGCGACTCGGGCCCTTTGTTGCCCAAGGTGACAAGCCAGGGGGGGTGAATTGGTTTCTTTTACTTTTAACTATCTTACTTGTGTTAAATGATGAGTTAGTAAACTTAAACAAATCACAATACAACCAACAAGAAGTATAGTGGTTCGGTGCTCTCCTTAACACCTACGTCCACTCCCCAAGCGACCCCTTGGGAATTCACTATAATCCCGCGGATTACAGTTGGATTGTTTTCCGGGCTCACAATCCAAAAATCTTTACACTTTGGTTTTCCGGGTTCACCAAAAACCTATGTTGGTTTTACGGGCTCACCAACGAACCTATGTTGGTTTTTCGGGCTCACCAACGAACCTTTACAATGGTTTTCCGGATTCACCAATCAACCTATTCCGTTGGTTTTGCGGGCTAACCAACCAACCTTTACAAGTAGTTTAACAAATAAAGGAAGAAGATTTAAACTCCTAGATGAGCAAATGAAACAATATAATCAACAAAGAAGAGTTTAGAAAGTATTTATCGCTTGATGTGACTTCTCTCTTCTTTGTCAAGGATGCTTCTCTCTTTAAGGGTGGATGGAGCTCTTGATGACTCTTTGAATCTGCTCAACCACTTTCCTTTGATTCTTGAATGAAGCACTTGGATGAAGAAGATTAGGGCACTTTCTCTTTCTTGTGTACTCTTTGATATTCTTTTGAAAAAGCTGTTCTATCTGATGAATAGTGCCACTTTAAATAGTTTCCTACATCCATTGGACAAGCCCCAATAGTTAGAATTCAAAAACTAGCCGTTACTCACTGTTGGAAGGACAAAAAGTACATCTGCAGAACTAGCCATTATGCTTCTGCCCGTGTTTGGGTCGGCTCAACCTGTCCTTGGGTCGACCCAACTTTCACTTGGGTCGACTCAAACATTCCTTGGGTCGACCCTCTCAGAAACACAGAAACTTGCAATTCAGCCTTCCTTCACTTGGGTCGACCCAACCTTTCTTTGGGTCGACTCAAGGTTCAGTTGGGTCGACTCAACTTCTTCTTGGGTCGACCCTAACAGAGTTTCCAGAGAACCTTTTCTGTCTTCTGTTCTGTCTTGCCTTTGGGTCGACCCACTCAGAGTTTGGGTCGACTCAAGCTTGGGTCGACTCAACTTTATCTTGGGTCGACCCTCTCAGTAAATCTAGAGAACCATTTTCTGAGTTGTTTGAGGATCTTGATGTTTGGGTCGACTCATGCTTTCCTTGGGTCGACCCAACTCACTGTTCATCTGTGCTATTTTTGCAGAAGTGTGCCAAATGCTTTCTTGATGTACCGGGGTCGACCCAATCATCCTTTGGGTCGACTCAATCCACACTTTGCTGCATCTCAAGGTCAGATTCATTCATATAAACAATGAAATATATCTATATCAATTTATACAAATATACTGAGAGTAATAGACTTATAAATGAAGTATCGATTTAACTTATAACATACTCTAGATAATTGCTTGTTAATCATCAAAATAACACTATCATCCTCAATCTCCCCCTTTTTGATGATTACAAAATAAAGAGTATGAGCCTATTGATACTTATCTTAAAATTAGTTTTAAAAGGGCTTAACTTGCTGAAATTCAGCTTTTCAAAATATAAGAGTGAAGTCTCCCCCTATATCATTCAAATGTTGCCAATTTGACTTTTTGAATTGCTCCCCCTTTCATTTATAATTCTTTAAAGATGAAACTTCAAAATTTTGAGTTAAAACATGAGTTTCAGGTTATGTATCGAGGTGTGAAAGGTGCGTGCCAAATTCTGAAATTCTATGTGCCAAATTCTGAAATTTGATAGAAATATTTGATTTGATCATTTTCATTGTTACAAATTGCTCCCCCTTGGATGTATATGATTTTCAATTTGTTTTACAAGTTATTTTTCTTTCTTTCTTTACTTCTCCTCTTATTGCTCTATCTTTACTTCTCCCCCTATTACTCTTTCTTTACTTCTCCCCCTTTTTGTTATCATCAAATAGGTGCATGGGAAAAGACACAATAAATAACAAACATTCAAACTTCATTGATCAAAATAGGAATATTTTAGTACATTCATGTCAAAAACAAAAGCAAATACAATGTTCCTCAGTCAAAGTTTAAAGATACATGATAAACACAAAATACATATGAGAACTAGATATCTAGCCTAGGCTCTAAACAGAAATGCTAATATCAGCCTAGGGAGTATCTAATGGCTGGGATCTAGTCCTCATCCTCCTAGTGTACGTGGCGAGGAGAGGTCGAGCCTGGTGAGACTGTGTCTGGCGTGGAGCACGACGAGCTGGATGACTCTGTGCCGAAATCTCTGACTCAGCAGCCTGTGGCACAGATGGTCCATGGGTCTCTCTCTCTCCAGAGTGCTCCTATCTGCTGCCTCAGATCACTGATCTCAGCAGACATGATGTCCAATCGGCTCGTCAGCCCATCAGTAATAGTTCTTGCCTGAGCTGACATACTGTCTAATCTGCTCGTCAGCCCGTCTGTGATAGTCCTCGCCTGAGCTGACACAAGCTCAGTCATCCTACTCCAGAACTCATCTGTGTTTCTCGGAGGAACAGATGATGATGGTCCAGCCTCCGAAGGTGCAGTAGGATGATCCATATGCTCCTCATCCTCAGGGATATGGTCTCCAATATCTGGTGCATCACCCTCTGATCCCTCACCCTGAATCCCTGCTCCAGTATGAACCCACTGCCCGTTCACTTTCTCATAGCCCATACGTATAAGTGTCCGTGCAGTGTATGTATCAGTATGAAGCAGATACCTAGATACCTCCCCCTCGACAGATATGCCGTGCTGTCGAAAAATCAAAGTGAGTATCATACCATAAGGTAGGGATACTCTGGAGTTGCAGATCACCTTCCTCATCTGCCTCAGTATCATGGTCGGGAGATTCAGGGGAATACCCTGAATAATGTGCTCCATCACTACAAGATCTCGCTCAGTGATGAGATCGAATCTCCCGCTCTTCGGAAATAAAATTCTATTTATAATACTGAGCAGTAATCTCATTTCAGCAGATAGAGAGCTTGCTATTACCTTCTCCGAAAAGTCGAAGTCTTCATTTTCCATTATCAACTGCAGGGCTCTCATCTTGTTTTCTGGCTTTTCCGGAGTGGCTCCTTCACATGGAAGATGAAGTAGCTCACTCAAACTCTTCTCGGAAACTCAAACCCTAACTCCTCGAACTTCCGAAATAAGCCCTCCCATTCCAGTTTTGAGGAAGGCATAGAACTCCCGAACTAATCTGGGGTAGATCATCACATCTAGGGAGCAAAGATACTCCCAACCTTGCCTTTGGATCCATTCCCTCAAACAAAACCCTTCTTGATCAAAGAACTCGGAGTGGATCCTTCTCCCCGTTGTAACTGGTCTCCCCGCAAATCTTGCAAGTATTACTGAGGGGGAAGGAGGAGGTGGTGGCTCTGCACGTGCCTCACATTGTGGAGACACTGTAGATGGCTCCGTAGGTTGCCTTTCCTCACGTTGGATCCGTGAGACTCTTCCGGATCTCTTGGCTACGGCTCTTTTGGGTCCCATTTCTCCAAGATCTTAAGGTAATCTACTGTTTGGAGATGTTTGGAGGAGTTTGGAGAGTGGGGAATAGAGTATTCAGAAGAGGACAAGGGCAAACAGTGCCCTAATAGAGCTCTCGGGTCCCCCTTTTAACAGTGGGGTCCCGACGTTGGGTCGACTCAAGAATTTTCTTGGGTCGACTCAACGTTGGGTCGACCCTATTCTGGGTTGGGTCGACCCAAATGCAAAATTTTTCTTTTCTCTTTCTTTTTGCTTCTAAAATTTTTTTTTGCTTCCAATCCTTATAAATTCTTTTTGGGACAATGATACATGAGTAAGGAATCTATAGATGACAAGTTTGACTCATGTTTCATGGATTTTTAGAAATTGGAGGAATGTATCATGAGACTACTTGCTCCCTTTTATATTTCTTCAATAAAAAGGATCACATATGCCTAATTCCCTCCTTAGCGTGCAGAATCTATCTTCACTCAATGGTTTTGTGAATATGTCGGCTAATTATTTTTCAGTGCATATATGCTCAATACATATGTTTCCATTTTGCACATGATCCCTAATAAAATGATATCGTATTTCTATGTGTTTGGCTTTAGAATGCTGAACCGAATTTTTAGTAAGATTGATGGCACTAGTATTATCACACTTAATAGGAATATTATCTAGCTTAACTCCATAGTCCTCTAGTTGTTGCTTAAGCCATAGTACTTGAGCACAACAACTACCAGCAGCTATATATTCAGCTTCAGCTGTTGACAGTGCCACTGAATTCTGCTTTTTGCTAAACCATGATACTAAGTTGTTTCCTAAGAATTGACATGTGCCACTTGTGCTCTTCCTATCTAATTTGCATCCAGCAAAATCAGCATCTGAGTATGCAAGCAAATCTAGACAAGAGTCTCTAGAGTACCATAATCCAATATTTGTAGTTCCTCTTAAATATCTAAGGATTCTTTTAACAGCACTTAGATGTGATTTCTTAGGATCTGATTGGTATCTAGCATATATTCCTACACTAAATACGATGTCTGGTCTACTAGCTGTAAGGTAGAGCAAGGATCCAATTAGTCCTCTATAAAGCTTAATATCAATACTCTTTTCTTTTTCATCTTTGTCTAGCTTACTAGTGGGATTCATTGGAGTGCCTACTCTCTTATGATTTTCATTTCCAAACTTCTTTAGTATTTCCTTTGTATACTTAATTTGATGAATGAAGATTCCTTCTTTAGTTTGTTTGATTTGTAATCCTAGAAAGAAACTTAGTTCTCCCATCAAACTCATTTCGAATTCTCCATGCATTAAATCAGCAAATTCTTTGCAAAGAGTATCATTTGTGGCACCAAAGATTATGTCATCTACATATATTTGTACCACTAATAGATTTTTGTCCTTTCTTTTGAGAAATAGTGTTTTATCTACATTTCCTCTACTAAAGTCATTATTAAGCAGAAATTTGCTTAATCGATCATACCAAGCCCTAGGTGCTTGCTTTAATCCATATAATGCCTTATGTAGTCTAAACACATGATTTGACAATTCATGATTCTCAAAACCAAGAGGTTGCTCTACATATACTTCCTCCTCTATTAAACCATTTAAGAATGCACTTTTTACATCCATTTGATACAATTTGAAATCCATGAAACATGCAAATGCTAGAAGTAATCTAATAGCCTCTAATCTTGCTACAGGAGCAAATGTTTCATTAAAATCTATTCCTTCTTCTTGATTGTATCCCTTAGCTACAAGTCTTGCCTTATTTCTTATAACTAACCCATTTTCATCTAATTTATTTCTAAATATCCATTTTGTTCCAATTACTGAGTTATGCTTTGGTCTTTCAGTTAATGTCCATACATTACTTCTTTTGAATTGATTTAATTCATCTTGCATGGCATTTATCCAATTAGTATCTTTTTCAGCTTCTTCATAAGTCTTAAGTTCTAATTGTGAAACAAAAGCAAGATAATCATTTAAGTTTCTAAGAGATGATCGAGTTCTTACCCCTTGAGATGGATCACCAATGATTAAGTCTTTAGGGTGTCCATATGCATACCTCCATTCCTTTGGCAAGCTTTGGGATTTTGTGGTGGCACGCAATCATCTCCCTTATCTTGAATTGGCACGTCATCAATATTCAACTTTTCAAAGTCGATAATTCCTGTATCATCATCAATAATATTTTCTTTCCTAGCAGACTCACTATCAGACTCATCAAATATAATATTGACTGACTCTTCCACTACTAGAATTCTTTTATTGAATACTCTATATGCCCTGCTAGATGTGGAGTATCCTAAGAAGATACCTTCATCTGACTTGGCATCAAATTTACTTAGATCCTCCTTGCCATTGTTTAAGATGAAACATCTACATCCAAATACTTTAAGATATTTAGCAGTTGGTTTCTTATTCTTCCAAAGTTCATAAGGAGTTTTCTTGGTTATTAGTCGTATTAAAACTCGATTTAGAATATGGCAAGCAGTGCTTATAGCTTCAGCCCAAAAGTACTTTGGAAGATTTGACTCACAGAACATCGTGCGTGCCATTTCTGCCAATGTCCTATTTTTCCTTTCAACAACCCCATTTTGTTGAGGCGTTCTAGATGCTGAAAATTGATGTGAAATATCATTTTTAGTACAAAATTCTTCAAAGTGTTGATTTTCAAATTCAGTACCATGATCACTTCGAATTGCTACTAAGGTGAGTTTCTTTTTATTTATGATATTATTATATAGTTTCAAGAATTCTGAAAATGCTTCATTCTTATGTGCCAAAAATGAAACCCATGTATATCTTGAAAAATCATCAACAATAACTAGTCCATACTTCTTCCCTCCTAGACTCGCAGTTCTAGTGGGTCCAAATAAATCCATGTGTATGAGTTCAAAAGGCCTAGTTGTTGATACTATATTCTTTGATTTGAAAGACGATTTAGTTTGTTTTCCCAATGAACATGGTCCACAGATTTTGTCTTTTTCAAAAATCAATTTTGGCACATCCTTTATTAATTCCTTCTTGACTAGTTTTGAGATTAATTCCATACTAGCATGTCTTAGTCTACGATGCCAAAGCCAACTTGTTTCATTTTTCTTTTATTCATTAGTAATTAAGCATAATCCATTTTTCTTGCCTAAATCATGAAGATCTACCAAGTAAATATTTCTTTGCCTTTGTCCTACAAGTACAATGCTATTATCTTTAGGATTTGTGATTATGCATACAGATGCTTCAAATGTGACTTTAAACCTTTTATCACAAAATTGACTTATGCTAAGCAGATTATGTTTCAATCCCTTAACTAATAAGACATTTTCTATAAAAATAGATGGAGTAATGAAAATTTTACCCTTTCCAATGAAATGCCCCTTACCATTGTCTCCATAGGTTACTACTCCACCCTTCTTTGATTCCAAGGTGACAAATTGATCTACGTCACCGGTCATATGTCTTGAACAGCCGCTATCTAGATACCATCTTTTTTCCACTTTATCAGCTGCAAGACACCCCTCATCGTCATTGGCCATATGACACATTTGGGCCGTCTCTTGATGATCTTCCTCTTCCGAACTTGACTCCTCACTTTCACTCCATTCAGCCATGAAGTTCTTCTTTTTCAGTTTTCTTGCCATCCATTTCAAATTTGGGCAATCTATCTTATAATGCCCGGGTTTGTTACACTCATAGCAAATAGGAGTTTCTTTTTTCTTTTCTTTGTCCTTACCCTTTTCTTTGCTTGAGCTACCTTTGAGGAAGGGTTTCTTTCTATAAAATCTATTCTTACCTCTCATAAATTTTCTGAATTTTCTTCCAAGCATAGCCATCCCTTCTTCATCAAATTTATCATCATCATCTGAATCTTCCGATTCAGTTTGTTGTTTAGGGGTGGTAGTCTTTAGGGCAATGGGCTTTCTTCTCTAAACCTCATCTTCCAAATTTTGCCTTATTGTCAACTCATGGGTCATGAGTGATCCTAGAAGCTCCTCTAATTGCAGTGTGTTGAGGTCCTTAGCTTCTTGAATTGCGGTTACCTTGGCCTCCCAAATTCTTGGTAGAGACCTGAGAATTTTTCGCACCAATTCAGAGTTAGTGTAAGACTTTCCTAAACTCTTAAGCCCATTTATAATGTCAGTAAAACGAGTAAACATATCAGTTATGGACTCAGTAGATTCCATTTTAAACAATTCATACTTGTGTACTAATATGTTTATCTTTGACTCCTTAACTTGATTGGTCCCTTCATGAGTGACCTCAAGTTTGTCCCAAATTTCTTTAGCAGAGATGCAAGTAGATATTCTATTAAATTCACTTACATCTAATGAGCAATAAAGTACATTTATAGCTTTAGCATTTAACTGTGTCAATCTTCTATCACTTTCATTCCAATCCATTTCTGGTTTGGGTATGATAGTGTCCTCTATATTAAGTGTGGGTGTGTGAGGTCCTCTAGTAATGATGTACCATAATTCATAATCTGAAGCTTGAATGAATATCCTCATCCTAGCTTTCCAATATGTGTAGTTTGTGCCATTAAATAGAGGTGGTCTATTTATGGATTGCCCCTCACTCATAGAACATTCCACTTGGGTTGTCATGATCTTTAACTCTTGATTGTGAGATCAATGAGTACTATTGGAGCACCTTGCTCTGATACCACTTGTTGCCCAAGGTGACAAGCCAGGGGGGGTGAATTGGTTTCTTTTACTTTTAACTATCTTACTTGTGTTAAATGATGAGTTAGTAAACTTAAACAAATCACAATACAAACAACAAGAAGTATAGTGGTTCGGTGCTCTTCTTAGCACCTACGTCCACTCCCCAAGCGACCCCTTGGGAATTCACTATAATCCCGCGGATTACAGTTGGATTGTTTTCCGGGCTCACAATCCAAAAACCTTTACACTTTGGTTTTCCGGGTTCACCAAAAATCTATGTTGGTTTTACGGGCTCACCAACGAACCTATGTTGGTTTTTCGGGCTCACCAACGAACCTTTACAATTGGTTTTCCAGGTTCACCAATCAACCTATTCCGTTGGTTTTGCGGGCTAACCAACCAACCTTTACAAGTAGTTTAACAAATAAAGGAAGAAGATTTAAACTCCTAGATGAGCAAATGAAACAATATAATCAACAAAGAAGAGTTTAGAAAGTATTTATCGCTTGATGTGACTTCTCTCTTCTTTGTCAAGGATGCTTCTCTTTTTAAGGGTGGATGGAGCTCTTGATGACTCTTTGAATCTGCTCAACCACTTTCCTTTGATTCTTGAATGAAGCACTTGGATGAAGAAGATTAGGGCACTTTCTCTTTCTTGTGTACTCTTTGATATTCTTTTGAAAAAGCTGTTCTATCTGATGAATAGTGCCACTTTAAATAGTTTTCTACATCCATTGGAGAAGCCCCAATAGTTAGAATTCAAAAACTAGCCGTTACTCACTGTTGGAAGGACAAAAAGTACATCTGCAGAACTAGCCGTTATGCTTCTGCCCGTGTTTGGGTCGGCTCAACCTATCCTTGGGTCGACCCAACTTTCACTTGGGTCGACTCAAACATTCCTTGGGTCGACCCTCTCAGAAACATAGAAACTTGCAATTCAGCCTTCCTTCACTTGGGTCGACCCAACCTTTCTTTGGGTCGACTCAAGGTTCAGTTGGGTCGACTCAACTTCTTCTTGGGTCGACCCTAACAGGGTTTCCAGAGAACCTTTTCTGTCTTCTGTTCTGTCTTGCTTTTGGGTCGACCCACTCAGGGTTTGGGTCGACTCAAGCTTGGGTCGACTCAACTTTATCTTGGGTCGACCCTCTCAGTAAATCCAAAGAACCATTTTCTGAGTTGTTTGAGGATCTTGATGTTTGGGTCGACTCATGCTTTCCTTGGGTCGACCCAACTCACTGTTCATCTGTGCTATTTTTGCAGAAGTGTGCCAAATGCTTTCTTGATGTGCCGGGGTCGACCCAATCATCCTTTGGGTCGACTCAATCCACACTTTGCTGCATCTCAAGGTCAGATTCATTCATATAAACAATGAAATGTATCTATATCAATTTATACAAATATACTGAGAGTAATAGACTTATAAATGAAGTATCGATTTAACTTATGACATACTCTAGATAATTGCTTGTTAATCATCAAAATAACACTATCATCCTCACCCTTCCTCTAGCGCCAACTGTTGCTGGAAATTGGACCCGGGGGCGGTCGTCGGTCGAGGAGGGGGAGCGGCAGGTGGGCACAGGGGAGTGACTGTCTGTCGGCGGGCAGCGTCCTCCATCGGGGTGCCTGCAGAAAAGCCGGTGGCCGGATTTTCCGGCGCCGGCCCTCCGATGCTTAAGTCAGAGGGGGGCAACCTGTGTTTAAAGGAGAAAGAGGAGAACAGTATTTTTAGAGTTTTCTGTGTCCAACCCCCTTTGAGAAGCAAGGGTTCCCTTTTATAGGGGGGTCGGTTTATGGTGCAAAAGTAAAACTGCTCTCCCAAGTGCAGGAGAATCGCACAAGTAATATAACTCGGGAGTCCGAGGTCGATTCCTCAGGGAACGAAATATGGATTATCAGTGTAATTTTAGATTAATTAATTCAATAAACTTGTAGATTAAGATGATGTTTTGCAAATAGAAAATAAATCAGTAAATAGAGAATCGAAGTTTGGATAGATTAAGATGGTGTAGGGATCCAGAATCTCCTTTGATAATATCAAATTCATGCGATAAATTCTATGATTCTTTTGTTTTCTTTGAGAATTATAAGCAGATAAAATTTAATTATGGAGTATGTTCTTGATAACATGAATTCTCTTTCTAAGTATTCAACGTGCCTTATAATGTCAACGATGAATCAAATAATCGGGGAAGACACGTATCAATAAGCATAAATCATAAAAGAATTTTCAACATATAAGAATCATGACATAATCAAAAGATAAATCATTTAAAGCAAAGGATTAGAATTTACATCATGAACTTGATACACCAAATGATCTCCCTTCACCCATCACCAAGGACTTTAGCTCATCATCTTCCTATCTCTTTCTCACTCTTTTTTTTTCTTTTTCTTAATAACAGAAACAGGGCATCCCCTGTTTCTCTCTACACTTTTTTTTTTCTTTCCACTGCAGCCGCCCGGCTCCACTCCTTTCTTCTTCAAATCGGAGCCTTCTTCTTCCCCGAAATGAGAGCCCCCTCTCCCCAGCCGAGAAGGATCTCTTCATATAGATCGCCCCAGAGCCCATGGTCAGGCTAAGATTCCCCTGATCGCGCGTGGAGAGGAGGTTGCGGGCGGATCAGGCGCCAAGAACGGACGCCGATGATCGTGCGAGGGAGATGAGGTCTGGGAGGTTGAAATGGATGAGAGCTGCGGCGGGATCTTCGGACGCTGGGATCCTGGGACGCTGCTCACGGACGGCTGTAGGCGGGATGCTTGGAAGAGGTGGATGAACGAGCGTTGGGCTCGGGAAGGAGGCGAACGCCGGGATTGTGCACGGGAGCTGGTCACGGGCTGCTGGGAGGCGCTGATCTCGGCTGGAATGTAGTGAAGACGGGGTGGCTGATACGGGATGATGCGGTGGACGGGATGCTGGGGAGTTTCACGGATGCTGGGACCATTCACGGGATTTGGGATGTGAAGAATCAGTGGAGGAGGCGGCAGACGCGTGGGAGGTGATCACGGGATGATCACGGGACTTGGGATTCCTTGCTTGTTCCATTGCGGAAGGATGGGATGGATGCGGGCTCCATCGAAATGAGATGCACAGGTTATTAGAAATCGGTTGCAGTGAATTGGACGGCTGAACTCAGCCTTCTTCTAGTGTGTAACTGGGATTGATCCATACAGCTGGCTAGTCACCTGCGGTGATGCATCTTTTTAGACCCAATGCGCATTTAAACTCTGATCTGTGCCAAATAAAAATATGAAATTAATGCAGCACTTTTGTCATTATTTGTTAGCAATAATATTAATTTAAGTAGTATGTAGATCGCACTTTTGTGCTCTCATCACACCCCCCAACTAGCTTATTGCTAGTCCCTTGCAATTCAGAGTAAACAATAACATGAGAGTACAAAAAGTGTTGGTCAATCCTTTGACTTTTTATTAAAGCTAAAGACATAAAAACTAAGATATGTACCCACTTTCGTAGTGCATCACGATTGCACTTGGCACGTGCAACAAGCCGTTAAACCCCTAGGTTACCCTAGTGGACGAGTGTTGTCTCGTGAGGGTTTTCAGGGATGTTACCCACAAACATCATGAATGATATGACATGAAATAAATCCTAAGCTAATACACATGTGATATATATTTTTCTTAAGCTTGGCAACTATCAAAGCAAGGGGAATAATAAAGTGTAGTGCGCATAAACAGAATGACTTTCATAGAGCACTAATACCTCCACCACAACATGGTACCGCTTGAATTTTAGGTGCACTACTCAAGTTCGCAAGTGTTTACTACAGTTTATTAGAACCTGATCTATCAAATTTTCAGAATATCACATGTTGTCTACATTCATCAAGAATGGTTCGTATGTAAAGAAAGAGCTATCAATCCCAACTAAATATCCAAAGTACACAAAGGTCCAATACAATGGAGTCAAACCAGCCATTACCACATGTCACTGGGTTCAGCCCGACCAACCCTATTCATGCTTTTTTTTTTTTTTAAAGACATATGGTGATTACAATAGTCCAACCCCCTTAGGCTCTAGCAAGGTCCATGTAGCGAGTTTTCGGCCAATGACTCTTGATCCAGTTGGCTCAAGGCATTAGGTGAAAACACCCCTCGGGCTTAATTACTCGAACCAAACTACGCCACGAGGTTAGACTTGTCATCTCCTCATTTATTTATTTATTTATTTTTTTTTTCAAAATAGAGAAGGTAAACTAAACCATATAATGTGACTGCAACGTGACTATAGGTCAACCAAGATCGGAACATAAGGCACTTAGATGATCTAGCCGGGTATTCAACCTCTATCTTTATGTGAAAACCAAATGAAGAACCTTATAGTACGGACAAGGATACTCGTACTTCTTTTACAGATATGGCTTAATAAAAATGCATTAAACAAATGTGAACTCCTGAGGCCTTCCTATAATCATTAAATACATGTGCGGGGATCTAATAATAGGTCTCTAATTAGTCATAGTACGCATGTATTCCTTGCCTTAATAGTTGCACAAACTCAATATGAAAATACTTGTGCATTTGCTTAGAAAAGAATGCAAAAACATTTTTTTTTTTTTTTGCAAAATACTTCCCTCCCCCCAACTTAAACGTTGCATTGTCCTCAATGTAATAGATACAAGAAAACTATAATGAAAGACAGTAGAGAAAATAATATTGGAGAGAAGAGGAATACCTTGAGCTGTTGATATCCAGAAAATAAAACCTACAAAACTAGAAAAATAATCCTAACTAATATACACATACCTTTGCCTTCATGTTCAGTCATAAGAAGGCTCCCCCAAGAAAAAGGAGTCCTCTTCATCTGCAAAATTCTTAAGAAAAGATTTTAACCTGTGTCCATTTACCTTAAAAATTCTACCATCCCGTGGATTCTCAATCTCAACCGCCCCATGTGGAAAAATAGTTTTTATAATGTAAGGACCTGTCCATCTCGATCGCAACTTACCAGGAAACAGATGTAAGCGGGAATCATATAAAAGAACTTTTTGCAAAGGTTCAAAAGATTTTTTTAAAATTGATTTATCATGTAAGATTTTCATTCGTTCTTTGCAAATTTTAACATTGTCATAAGCATCTCTGCGAATCTCATTAAGCTCGTTTAATTGCAATTTTCTAGCTAGACCGGCATCTTGTAAATCAAAATTCAATTTTCTAATTGCCCAATACGGTTTATGTTCTATTTCTACAGGCAGATGACACGCTTTTCCATAGACTAGCCGGTAGGGAGACATGCCAAGAATGGTTTTGTATGCAGTACGATAGGCCCATAATGCATCTGATAGTTTCAAGGACCAATCTTTTCGTGATGGGTTCACCGTTTTCTCTAAAATACGCTTGATCTCCCTATTAGCTAATTCTACTTGGCCACTAGTTTGCGGGTGATATGGGGTAGCAACTTTGTGGGTGACACCATACTTTTTTAATAATGTCTCAAAAGGCTTATTACAAAAGTGTTTTTCACCATCACTAATTATGACCTTAGGCATCCCAAATCGTGAAAAAATATTTTCTTTTAAAAACTTCAGGACAGGTTTGTGATCATTGGTCTTACAAGCAACAGCTTGTACCCATTTGGACACATATTCGACACCGACTAAAATGTACTCATATCCAAAAGATGGTGGAAATGGGCCCATAAAATCGATGCCCCAACAATCGAAAATTTCGATAATAGTAATGGGTTGAAGAGGCATCATTTGCCTACGAGTTAGACTTCCAATACGTTGACATGGATCACATGTCCTGCAGAACTCGTGGGCATCTTTGAACATAGTAGGCCAATAGAAACCACATTGCAAGACCTTTGCAACAGTTTTCTTAGAGGCAAAGTGTCCACCGCAAGCATCAGTGTGGCAGAAAGAAAGTACGCTTTGTATATCATGATCCGGTATGCATCGTCTAAAGATTTGATCATTGCAATATTTAAATAAATAGGGTTCGTCATAGTAATAATTCTTTACTTCGCGCAAGAAAATTTTTCTATCTGTCGACCCCCAATGTTCCGGCATCCGGCTTGTAACAAGAAAATTTACAATATCTGCATACCATGGTATACTAGAAAGTGCAAACAACTGCTCTTCAGGGAATGAGTCCTTGATGGAAAATTGTGGCACTGAATCATGAAAAACTAATCGTGATAAATGGTCAGCAACCACATTCTCTACTCCTTTTTTATCTTTGATAGTGATGTCAAATTCTTGGAGTAGAAGTATCCATCGTATTAAGCATGGTTTGGCCTCTTTCTTATCCAACAAATATTTTAGTGCCGCATGGTCCGTGAAGATAACAATAAGAGCACCAAGGATATAAGAGCGAAATTTATCTAAGGCAAATACTACTGCAAGCAATTCCTTCTCGGTGGTAGTGTAATTCATTTGAGCATCGTTTAAGGTTTTACTTGCATAGTAAATGACATATGGCTTATTATCCTTGCGTTGTCCTAAGACAGCTCCTATTGCATAGTCGCTAGCGTCGCACATAATCTCAAAAGGTAATGACCAATCGGGTGGTCGAACGATGGGTGCAGTGCTAAGCATAGACTTTAACTTCTCGAATGCATCTTGGCAAGTTTCAGTCCAATTGAACGGTGTATCAAGGGATAGGAGATTACATAATGGTCGAGATATGACACTAAAGTCCTTGATGAATCTCCTATAAAATCCGGCGTGACCCAAAAATGATCTAACATCTCTAATCGTCTTGGGTGCAGGTAGCTTAGCAATTAAATCAATCTTAGCTCTATCTACTTCCATGCCCTTCGATGAAACAATATGTCCTAAGACAATTCCCTTTGGCACCATGAAGTGGCATTTCTCCCAATTCAGTATCAAATTCTTTTCCATACATCGAGCTAAGACAGCTTGTAAATGTGGCAGGCAATCATCAAATGTGTTGCCAAAAACGGAGAAGTCGTCCATGAACACTTCCAAAAATTTCTCGTTCATGTCTTCAAAGATGCTGAGCATGCATCTTTGGAATGTTGCAGGTGCATTACACAACCCGAATGGCATTCGTCGGAAAGTAAATGTGCCAAAAGGACAAGTGAAGGTAGTCTTCTCTTGATCTTCTGGTGAAATTTCAATTTGATAATATCCCGAATAGCCATCGAGAAAACAATAGAAATCATGCCCTGCAACTCTCTCCAACACTTGGTCTAGGAAGGGTAGAGGAAAGTGATCCTTTCGTGTGACCAAATTCAGCTTTCGGTAGTCAACACACATGTGCCAACTCGTCGGGACACGAGTTGGAACTAGTTCACCTTGTTCATTTTCTACTACCATCAAATCCGATTTCTTAGGAACGACTTGAGTAGGGCTTACCCACTTGCTGTCGGAAATTGGGTAAATAATACCCACGTCAAGCAACTTGAGGACTTCTGCCTTAACCACATCTCTCATTGTAGGATTTAACCTTCGTTGCATTTGCCTTGTGGTTTTGGCATTGTCCTCCAAATATATCCGGTGCGTGCAAATTAAGGGGCTAATTCCCTTCAAATCGGCAATAGACCACCCTAAGGCTCCTTTATGATTCTTTAAAACATCAATTAATTTTTTTTCTTGGGTATGATCAAGTCCAGACGAGATGATTACAGGAAAAGTATCTTCGAGTCCAAGAAAAGCATACTTAAGTTCCTTTGGTAAGGGTTTCAATTCGAGCTTGGGTGCTTGCTCATGGGATGGTTCTATTTTCACCTCTCGAGGCGACAATCTCTCAAATTCTCCTTCTTTTGGTCTCCACCCATTGACCATCTTGATATCTAGATTATCCACAATAGGTGTGACTGACAAATTATTACCATTGGTTCCATTAGGACACCAATCAATTAAGCTATCATTGAATGGGTCGTTAATTGCTTTAGCTAACAAATAATCTTCTGCGATGGTTTCAACCCAATCAACCTCCTTACTCTCTTCGGAATCATTGGGTTGTTTGCACACATTAAAAATGTTCAATTCTAAGGTCATGTTACCAAAAGAAAGCTTCATGACGCCATTCCTACAATTAATCAATGCATTAGAAGTTGCAAGAAATGGACGTCCTAAAATGACCGGAATCTGAGACTGTGAGTTCGAAGCCGGATGTGTGTCCAATACAATAAAATCGACAGGAAAGTAGAACTTGTCTACTTGGACTAATACATCCTCGATAATTTTCCTTGGAATTTTAACTGACCTGTCAGCTAATTGCAAAGTGACGGAGGTTGGCTTCAACTCACCTAAACCAAGTTGCTCATATACAGAATATGGCAACAAATTCACACTCGCCCCTAAATCTAACAATGCTCGCTCTATCCTAAAGTCGCCTATGATGCATGAGATGGTTGGGCAATCTGGATCTTTATATTTAGGGAGAATGTTGTGCTGCAAAATAGCACTCACATTTTCAGTTAAAAATGCCTTCTTCTTAACATTTAATCGGCGCTTAACAGTACACAAGTCCTTCAAAAATTTGGCATATGAGGGTACTTGTTTGATTGCATCAAGAAGAGGTATGTTGATCTTTACTTGTTTAAAAAGCTCAAGAATTTCAGAATTAGGTTCGAGCTTTTGCAACGGCTTTAACCGTTGTGGAAAAGGTGGAGAAAAAGGACATTCAACTTTCTTAGTAGAAGTTGGGACCTCAACTTCTTCTTTGTCCCTTTCATCGACTTTGGGAGCATCAGAATTAGAAGTGACTTGCGGTCTCAATTGGACAGTTTGATCAATGACTTTCCCATTACGCAAAGTCATGATGCTCTTTGCATGCTCTGTATGTGAACTAGAAGGAGCCGTATTATTACTACCGTGCACTTGTGGGTTAGGTTGGGGTTGAGCTGGAAGCTTACCCTTCTCTTGGGTACTTAGGACGGTAGTCAACATTGATAATGGGTTCCTTATGTCTTCAAAATTTCGAGTATTTTGAGCATTGATATTAGCTTGACCTTGTAGAAAAGTTTGTATGGATTGCAATGTATCCTCGATATTTGGCTTTTGAGAAGGTGATGGTGCATAAGGAGGATGTGCAGGTGGAGGAGCTGAATGGTGTGACTGTTGAGGATGATCGTTTCTCCACCTAAAGTTTGGATGATTCTTCCAACCAGGGTTATAGGTATTCGAGTATGGATCGTTATAAGGCTTTTGGTAGGAGTTCATAGCATTTGCTTGATCGTGCAAGACTTCTTTGAATGCCGGTATGGTGGGACAATCAGTAGTAGTATGACCCGACATATCGCAGATACCACAACACTCGTTTCTAAGCTCTATAGTCTTGACAGGCTCAACCTTCCTAAACTCAATTTCTTCTACCTTCCTAGTGAGGGCTGCCATTTTAGCGTGAAGATCATCCTCAGTTCTGAGGTTGTAAAAGCCTCCATGTACAGAGCTAGTAGGCTTAGGCAAAGACTTGTTGTTTCTATCCCCGTTATCCCAAAGTTGGGCAGTCTCAGCAAGGGAATCCAAATACTCCCATGCCTCATCAGGTTGTTTTTTAAAAATCTACCATTGCACATGGTCTCTACAAATTGTTTCAACTGTGGAGATAAACCTTCATAAAAGAAGCTAATGGTTCTCCAAGTTTCGAATCCGTGATGAGGGCATGAGAGAAGAAGGTCTCTAAATCTTTCCCAACATTCATAAAATGTTTCATTATCTTTTTGTTGGAAATTGCTGATATGTCTTTTCAAAAAGTTAGTCCTTTGTGTGGGGAAGAACTTCTTTAAAAATTCTCTCTGCATATCTTGCCAATTTCTTATTGATCTAGGTCGCAAAGAGTTTAGCCATGTTTTGGCCTTATCCTTTAGAGAGAAAGGAAACAATGTCAACTTGAGGACATCCTCGGTGACGTTTGGCACTCTAAATGTAATGCTCAATTCTTCAAAATCCTTTAAATGAAGATACAGACTCTCGGACTCTAACCCGTGGAACTTGGGCAGCAATTGGATTACCCCGGGTTTGATGTCAAAATGTCCTACATTATCAGGAGAATCGCACAAGTAATATAACTCGGAAGTCCGAGGTCGATTCCTCAGGAAACGAAATATGGATTATCAGCGTAATTTTAGATTAATTAATTCAATAAACTTGTGGATTAAGATGATGTTTTGCAAATAGAAAATAAATCAGTAAATAGAGAATCGAAGTTTGGATAGATTAAGATGGTGTAGGGATCCAGAATCTCCTTTGATAATATCAAATTCATGCGATAAATTCTATGATTCTTTTGTTTTCTTTGAGAATTATAAGCAGATAAAATTTAATTATGGAGTATGTTCTTGATAACATGAATTCTCTTTCTAAGTATTCAACGTGCCTTATAATGTCAACGATGAATCAAATAATCGGGGAAGACACGTATCAATAAGCATAAATCATAAAAGAATTTTCAACATATAAGAATCATGACATAATCAAAAGATAAATCATTTAAAGCAAAGGATTAGAATTTACATCATGAACTTGATACACCAAATGATCTCCCTTCACCCATCACCAAGGACTTTAGCTCATCATCTTCCTATCTCTTTCTCACTCTTTTTTTTTCTTTTTCTTAATAACAGAAACAGGGCATCCCCTGTTTCTCTCTACACTTTTTTTTTTCTTTCCACTGCAGCCGCCCGGCTCCACTCCTTTCTTCTTCAAATCGGAGCCTTCTTCTTCCCCGAAATGAGAGCCCCTATCCCCAGCCGAGAAGGATCTCTTCATATAGATCGCCCCAGAGCCCATGGTCAGGCTAAGATTCCCCTGATCGCGCGTGGAGAGGAGGTTGCGGGCGGATCAGGCGCCAAGAACGGACGCCGATGATCGTGCGAGGGAGATGAGGTCTGGGAGGTTGAAATGGATGAGAGCTGCGGCGGGATCTTCGGACGCTGGGATCCTGGGACGCTGCTCACGGACGGCTGTAGGCGGGATGCTTGGAAGAGGTGGATGAACGAGCGTTGGGCTCGGGAAGGAGGCGAACGCCGGGATTGTGCACGGGAGCTGGTCACGGGCTGCTGGGAGGCGCTGATCTCGGCTGGAATGTAGTGAAGACGGGGTGGCTGATACGGGATGATGCGGTGGACGGGATGCTGGGGAGTTTCACGGATGCTGGGACCATTCACGGGATTTGGGATGTGAAGAATCAGTGGAGGAGGCGGCAGACGCGTGGGAGGTGATCACGGGATGATCACGGGACTTGGGATTCCTTGCTTGTTCCATTGCGGAAGGATGGGATGGATGCGGGCTCCATCGAAATGAGATGCACAGGTTATTAGAAATCGGTTGCAGTGAATTGGACGGCTGAACTCAGCCTTCTTCTAGTGTGTAACTGGGATTGATCCATACAGCTGGCTAGTCACCTGCGGTGATGCATCTTTTTAGACCCAATGCGCATTTAAACTCTGATCTGTGCCAAATAAAAATATGAAATTAATGCAGCACTTTTGTCATTATTTGTTAGCAATAATATTAATTTAAGTAGTATGTAGATCGCACTTTTGTGCTCTCATCAGTTTACCTGTGATGTGATGGGGCGAGACCGTCGTACGGCTCGGCATGTTGCTTGGACTGGCACACGATCGGGTGAATCATTGCATTGATGTCGGAGGTAAGGCCGAGATCAGAGACTTATCACAGTTGACTGGACTCCGCTGAGCTGATTTGCCGTGGAGAGCCGTGGGTCCGTAGATAATAGGAGCCATGCGCATTAATTGTTGAGTAAGCCGGAGGTGCGCATTAATTGTTGAGTAAACCGGGGTTCGCAGAGGTCATGCGTAATAAATGCTGGGGCAGTGGCAGGATATGGCCCTCGGCCGGACCTCGGAGGGGTACGGCCGTAGTAGGTGGTCGACAAGGACAGACATCTGGAGTCGGAAATTCTCCAGGTCGGAGGTTCTGAGGTCGGACGTTCCGAGGTCGGACGCCGACCTCAGTCGTCCAAGGTCGGCGGCTATGCGGCCTTTTAGAGGCGGGGTTACTATATTGCTGGGGGAAAACCGTATTCCTCCAACAGTTTTCTTCTTAATCTGGTTTATTAGGATTTGGATTTTTGCCTTATTTGACATTTATTAGAATCTTTTTATAGGCCAGATCCAAGCAACCTCTGGAGAGGCCAATAAAAGCCTCTACTGGTCTTTCAATGAAGATCTTAATAACCTACTTACGCGGGTGCCTCATAAAGTCCCATAGTACGTGCACAATAAAATCCACAATGTGTACGTGCCTCATAAAACCCCATACCACGCGAAGATACGCATTTGCCCACGCCATGCCATGACATGCGCACTGCATGGCACGACGAGCTAAGGTGGGCTAGAGTGCATGCGTTTGGTCACCAAGCCATCATCCTCCAAGCCCAATCGGGCCTGAAACTAGTAGGGACTAATAAATACAAGTGTACTTACATTTAAATATCTAATAAAAAATAATAAAAATAGATTTTAAAATTTGAAATATTTTTAAAAATTAAAATTTGAATTTAAAAAATTGAACCTTTTTAGAAAGGAAATTAAAAATGTTCAATAGTCAAGAATTTTTGTGGGTTGATGAAAATTAGTTCCCCACAAGTATAAATCAATGATAAAAATAATAAACAAAACAAGAACACAAAAGATTTTTGCATGGTTCCCTCAATTGAGGTACTTCCACGGGACCGAGGTCCAATTTTAACTAACTTCGTAAGATTATAAAGTGTATACAGTAGACACAAATATCTCACAAAAATAACAAGAATTTTGTAGGCAAAAATGAAGCTTTTACAAGTGAGGAAAGAAGCTACACAAAAGCTCCAAACGAGAAAGGCTGCTGAGAAAAACAGGAGAGAATATGGCATCAAGCTCTCCAAGTCACCGAAGAGTCACAGAAATGCAGTCAAAATAACAGATGTAAATTCCATCACACTAATTTGTTTTTTTTCACTCCTATTCATCCTTTGAAATCCCAAAAACCAGTTTCCAATGAAGCACCAACCTTCCACAAGTTTGCATTGAAACTAGTAGTCAAACAAGCTTCAATTACCCAAGCAAACTTGAATAACCAAGCGTCTTCCTAGAGAACTTGAACACTACACATCCGACAACTTTCAAGCATAATTAAATGCAAAAGGAGGGATGCCTAACAATTCTCTCCCTCCCGACTTATAAGGAAAAATCAACCATTTTCGCCAAAGCTCTACACTTCTCATGCTTGTCTTTAGACAAGGCTTTAGTCATCATGTCCGAACTATTATCATCAGTGTGAATCTTCTCAAGTTGCAACGCCTTTGAATTCAAGACATCACAATCCAATGGTATCTAACATCAATATGCTTTGACCTTAATGAATGGTACTTTGACTATCACAAAAAAAACATGCTTCTCTTGCTTCAAACCCAATTCTTGTAAGAATTCTTTCAACCAAAGTACCTCCTTGCATGCTGCCATAATGGCAATGAGTTCAACCTCTGTAGTTGATAAGGCAACATATTTTTGTAATTTAGATTACCACGAAACAGCCCTCCCTACAAAAGTCATCAAGTACCCCAAAGTGGACTTTTTAGAATCAATGTCACCTGCTATATCGGCATCCGTGAACCCATCAAGCATTGGGTTGCCTTTTCCATAGCATAAATATACATTAGAAGTCCCTCGGAGATACCTTAGAATCTATTTAACCGTTGCCCAATGTTTCTTTCTGGGGTTAGAAAAGAATCGACTAACAACTCCAACAGCATGTGCAATGTCGGGCCTCGTACAAACCATAGCATACATCAACGAATCAATCGCTAAAGCATAAGGAATTTTCATCATCGCCCTCTTGTCTTCTTCATTAGAAGGACATTGCTTTGAGTTAAGCTTGAAGTGTGCAGCAAGTGGACATCCAACGGGCTTTGCTTTGCCATGTCGAACCTTTCAAGCACCTTCTTGACATAGTTTTCTTAAAATAACCAAATCAGCCCCTGTTTGCGATCACGAATGATTTTCATTCCAAGAATTTGTTTTGCGGGTCCCAAGTCTTTCATGGCAAAAGACTTGCCCAACTCCATCTTCAAGTGGTTGATCTTGGAGGAATCTTGACCCACAATTAATATATCATCAACATCCTCAAAACCTTCTGGTTGCTCCATGTATATTTCTTCTTCCAAATCATCTTGAAGAAATGTCATTTTCACATCAAGTTGCTCAACTTCTAGATTCATACTTAGAGTCATTCCAAGTACAACCCGAATGGATGACATCTTCATAACTGGTGAAAAAATTTCATCAAAATCAACACCCTTTTTCTATCCAAAGCCTTTAACAACCAGTTGTACCTTGTACCTTGGGTTTTTGTCACCATTTTTCCGCCTAAAGACCCATTTATTCCCCAATACTTTCTTTCCATTTTGCGGCATCACCAACTCATAGGTTTGCTCTCAAGCAAAGATGTCATTTCTTCTTGCATTGTCTTTAACCAAACATCTTTGCTTGCATCCTCAATGGCTTCTTGGTAGCTTTCGGGCTCACCTTGATCACTAACCATGACATATTCATGAGTAGAATACTTCTTGGAAGGTTGTCGCTCTCTGGTTGACCTTCTCAAAGTGGGTGGTGTTGGAGTTTCTTGACTTGGCAGCTCCCCCGCATCAACGTCATTAGTATCTTCATTACCAACCTCATTGTCATGGACTTCCTCATGAGGTTGTTGCAAGTCTTCCACATTTTCACCATACATCAAAGATGGAGAAATAGGTCCCAAGTCCACAAGATCATTGGTACTTGACTTGGGTTGCACAACTTTGTCAAAATCCTCCATGGTTTGATCTTCAAGAAAAACAACATCACGGCTTCTAATGATTTTCTTGTCCACCGGATCCCACAATCTATAGCCAAAATCATCATGCCCATAGCCAAGAAAAATGCATTGTTTTGACTTGTCAAGCTTGGATCTTTCATCCTTAGGGATGTGCACAAAAGCCCTACAACCAAAAACTTTCAAGTGAGCATAAGAAACATCTTTACCACTCCAAATTCTTTCGAAAACATCACCAAGCAAAGGCTACGAAAGGGACATATTGATCAAGTCCACCGCTGTCCGCAAAGCTTCCCCCCAAAATGATTTAGGTAGCTTTGCATGTAAAAGCATACACCTAATCCATTCAACAATGGTGCGATTCATCCTCTCGGCAACGCCATTTTGTTGAGAGATTTTCTTCACTGTCTTTTGGTGTTTGATGCCTTGGGCATTGCAATAAGCATCAAATGGCCCAAGATATTCACCTCCATTTTCCGTCCGAATGCACTTTAATTTTCTCCCCATGTCTCTTTTAACCTTAGCCTGAAAATGCTTAAACACATCTAGAACTTCATCCTTAGTTTTAAGTGTATAAGCCCAAATTTTTCTTGAATAATCATTAATAAAAGTAACAAAGTAAAGTGCACCACCATGTGATTTAGTTTTCAAAGAACCACAAATATCCAAATGCACGAAATCCAAAACATGTTCTTTTCTAGAACCCAAGTTTTCTTAAAATGAAACTTTATGTTGCTTACCATTTAAGCAATGAACACAAGTCTGTAGTGACATACCTTTTAAGCTGGGTAAGAGCCCTTTCTTGGCCAGAACTTGCAGCCCCTTTTCACTCATATGGCTAAGCCTTTTATGGGGATCTTCTGGCGACCCATGAGGAAGAAAAAAGGAGTAGAAATTAAGGCGAAGAAGAGAAAGGTAGGGTTTGTTTTCTTTTAGCTTTTATGGTTGCATGCTTGGTGCAAGGACGTAAGCGTTGTATATAAATAAAAATAAAACTTTTTTTATGGAATTCGATAGTAAATTTGCTTCTAATCAGACATGGAACAACTGAGGAAACTTTTCTTTGTTTTTTTGTTTAAAAGATAAGGACTCGATCTAGAGTTTGTTACGAATAAGGCCACACATGGCTGTCGCAGCCTCTTTCGATTCCTCTATTCTCGGAATTCATAGGAGCCGTCGATTGCTTATGAGGGGACCTTGGAGTGCATCATGGCCACACACGGCTCTGACCTAAGCATAGCTGCGATAACTCGGCCCTGACCCACAACCCAAGCTAAGGCGGTACCCACTTTCTACTATAATTCGATGGAAGAATCATTTTCAAGAGTGTTGACAACATCTGGACAGATTTTGCCTTTCATCCAATAAAGAGTTGAAATCTTTTTACCTCTAGCCACCACTAGAGAACTCTTGGACAACTTCCATTTTCTATCACCAAATTGGTTGTTGTAGCCTTCATCATCTAATTTTTCGATAGAAATTAGATTAAGACAAATATGCGGTACGTGTCTCACATCACTGAGTAATAATTTGCAACCAACATTTATTTTCAAACAAATATTACCCATTCCAATAATTTGAGCAAAGTCACCTTTGGTGTAGGAATTGAAGAAGTCAGCACATGAGGTAACATGGAATGAAGCATTGGAGTCAACCACCCAATTAGAGTCTTGACAAGTGAAGTTAACACAATTGTCATCACAAACAATCAACATCTCATAGCCGGAAGTCACCACTGTGGTGTCTTCTTTCTTTCCTTCTCCACCTTTCTTGCTATTTTTGGCTTTGAGCTTTCGACATTCTTTCTTCATATGCCCTTTCTTGTGACAATAGTGGCACTCAATATCTTTCTTCGATTTTGAATCTCCGTGGGAGCTATCATGACTTTGATCTGGAGTATGAGGTGTTCTACTTCTATCTCTCCCACGCCTATTAACAACAAGTGCCTCCGGGTTAGAAGAACCGGATGATTTTCTTCTAATCTCTTCATTAAGCAAACTACTAGTCACTTGGCTCATAGTGACTTTGCCATCGGGCATTGAGTTACTAATTGTCACAACCAAAGTCTCCCAATATTCATACGATGCATCCTAGAGAGTTTCAATATGTAAAAGTGTGCACTTGGTGATGTACCTATTGTAAAAGGGGATAAGTTTAGCAAATCCCAATGTCCAAAGAATAAACTTGAAAAGAAATCTTTGAAGAACATACCGTATGCAAGTGTTGTAGGGAGCCTGATGTATGCTCAAGTTTGCATGAATAGGCCTTTATCTTACTCTTCGAGATCTGGGCCAAGAGCCATAGTTAGTTGCTGTTTCCATTTGGTTGTTCTTTCTCGTTGTTAGCAGACATAGCCTATGCAGTGAGTGTCCTTAGTAGATTTCAATCGAATCCAGGATAAGAGCATTGGAAAGCAGCTAAGAAAGTTATGAGATATTTGAAAAAAAAAGGATTGAAGGTTATATGCTTACCTTTCAGCGTCAGATCATCTTGAGGTGGTAGACTACTTGGATTCTGATTTTGCAAGATGTCAAGATGATCTGAAGTCAACTTTTTGTTATATTTTTATGATGGCTGGTGGTGCTATTTTTGGAAAAGCATTAAGCAAACTCTAGTGGCTACCTCTACTATGCTGGATGAATTTGCGGCATATTATGGAGCTACAGTTCAAGCCATTTAGTTAAAGAATTTTATTTCGGAACTGAAAGTTGTTGATTCCATCTCGAGACTAATTACCATCTACTGTGATAATAGCGCAGCATTGTTCTTTTCAAAGAATAATAAGAGTTCTGGTGGCTCTAAGCATATAGACATCAAGTACTTGATAGACAGAGATAAAGTTAAAGAAGGGCAGACAAAAATAGAGCATATAAATACAGAGGCAATGATTGTAGACCCATTGACTAAAGGACTCGCACCGAAAGTCTTTAAGACACATATTGTCAATATGGGCATTGTGGAAACCTTTGATATTTTTGGTTAGTGGGAGTTATTTATGTAAAAGAATTATGTTTTGGCTTGATCCCCTTTACAGGGTACGTAGGCAACCCAAATGCTTCGGGTACAGCCTCTTCCAATAATAATAATATTTATCTTCCTATTTATAATTCTGTATTTTGTGCATAGAAATTATAATTATATTTGAGCATGCATTTCACATATGTCTTTTATTATGATATCATTTTGATCTCGAGATATAATGCATAAAGACATGATGTGAGTCTCTTTTGAGACATGTGGCTTCTTTTGAAGCATTTATGAGGACCAATATGAATTAGCACACATTTGATCACATTTTGGTGCTAAGTTCATACTACATACTACCACATTGGTTGGAGGATGGGGATCCATGTCGATAAGGATGTTAGCATTTGTAGCTGTGGAGTGGTCTTACATCGATTAAATGGTGTAACGACTTCCATGTTCAATGTTGATGTTCTTGTTGGACCGGATCATGTATCCAAGGTGATTATCATTTGAGCTATATATGTGGCCACTTTTGTAGTCTAACCCGAGAGTCGTTTTCAAAACAAAGTTTTTAAATTAATATGACAATCCGTGTTCGCCCAAGTGGGAGAATGTTAGAATAATTTCAAAATATGGGCTTACACTGATTGCGTATTTTTGTTTTATAAAACAGGTTAGACGTATGGCTCAGAATGGTACTATGATTAAGCCCAATATGATGTGTGATCATTTTGTTTTATGGGCTTTGGTGCACCTTGGATGTATAGGATTGAGTCCTATTTATTGTGGTACTTTTGGTATGTAGGCCAGGAAACCCAATTAGAGTTTTGGAGCCTTTAATGGGAAGGCTCCTCTATGTTTCCTATATATAGGCTAGGTCCCCCTCTCCTCTCCATATGGTTGATAGCTTGCCCCATTGACGGCTATCTTTTGTGAGGAGCAAGGAAGGGAAGATCCAGCCGCTATTATTCCAGGTGATTGAAGAACGTATTCAATATGTCTTCCGCAGGTATATCTCTCAAACTTGAATACGGCATTATTGTGATTCTAAATCTTAGCATGTTATTATTTATGACTAACAATTGGTATCAAAGCCTCTATACTAAGATTAGAGTCCTTCATACACAATTATGATTTCATCTAGACTTACAGATTAATTTTATGCATTGGTGAATGGATCTTCTGCATAAATCTGCATACACAGATTTTTCATTGATAATCAAATATCAGATTTGTTTTTAATTTAAATCTGCCATTGTATATTATTTTTGGATTAAAAAAAAAAAAACTCTGTTTTCCTTCTCCCGAATACATCCTTCATCTTCTTCCCGTTCTACAACTCCTCTCTTCATGGGCTAAAAGAAGAAGAAGATGAAGGATGGCAAGGGGCCTTCCTCGCCGCTGCCCGCTGGCCGGCGCCTCTGTGCCGTGCGACGGCCGGCGGAAGGAGGCCGAGGCGGCTCGCCCGCCACCACCGCGGGCGGACGGTCGCCCCACAGCGCCACAACAGGCGGACGCCGCCGCCGCTGCGGGCCGCGGGCGCGTCCCAAGCCACCCCACGGCTGGCCGCAGGCCATGGGGCCTCGCGGCGACGCCGTCAGGTCCCCGGGAGGCGGACGGCATGGTCCCGCGGCTGGGAAGCCGGGGGCGCGTCCCAAGCCACCCCACGGCCGGCCGCAGGCCGTGGGGCCTCGCCGAGACGCCGCCAGGCTCGGCCGTGGGGGCCCTCTCCCGGCCACCCCACGGCCGGCCGCGCGTCTCAGGGCGTCGCAGCGGCCCGGCGGGGGGTCGCCGGCCACGGGTGGTGGCCGGCACAGTGGCTGCCATGGGAGGCAGCCACGGGTTGCTTCCATCCCAAAAAAAAAAAAAAAAAAAGGGGCGGCGGCCGTGAAGACTGAAGAGGAAGAAGATGGAGAGGGAGAGAATAGCTTAGTTTTTTTTTTCTTTTCTTTTGCTTGGGCTTAAGCTTGGGTTTTGGTTTTGGGCTTGCAAAGCCCAATCTGAATAAGTCCATGATTGCAGGTGGGCCTTTTATTTAGTCAGCCCATGTTTATTTCATTTGCATTTTATCTTAATGGATCAGAATGGGTTTCGGCCTAGGGCAAAGAGTTAGTAACCCATTTAATTATTATTTAAATACTAAATAATTTGAATTAGGCCCTCATGCATATTGATTATTGAAGTGTTAAATTTTGGGCATATATTTTGGACATATCTTGCTACCATATATGCCTTGAATTTTGTGATTAACATTTTTTGTTTAAATCACATATGATTTTGATTATGACTATAGCATGTTTAATGGTTATGATTTTGTCACATAACTATCATTTTGTGATTAAAATTTGTTGGGCATAAAGACTATCCTTATTTTCCTATTAAGAGAATATTTTGAAATTGAAGTGGGTGGTAGCCACCAAAGTGGCACACTCACTGATATTTATCTAATTTTCTCAAAAAAAAAGGGTAGCATTGCATTTTTCTAGATTATTGCATGCAATATCTTGCCCGAAGGTGTTATTGTGTATGATGATTTAGAAAAATGACATGAAGTGATTAATGGGATTGCATTAGCTTAGAATCATTCTTCTGCCCAAAGGCGATGGTGTTTCGAAAGCTGATATGACTTTGTTAATTAGCTTCATGATATGTTTTAAGAGTACTGTTACGGGGGAACTAAGCCGCCATGCTCCACGTGACCGGCACGCGCGCCCATGAAAACTACGGCTGTCCTTTGATCCAGCAATCCGACCCCGAGTCGGACATCTTCGGCTCCACAGCCCGACCTCGAGTCGGCTGCCCTTCGATCCAGCAGTCCGGCCCCGAGTCGGACATCTTCGGCTTCGCAGCCCGACCCCGAGTCGGCTGCCCCTTAATCTAGCAATCCGACCCCAAGTCGGATATCCTCAGCACCGCAGCCCGACCCCGAGTCGGCTGCCCCCTGATCCAGCACTCCGACCCCGAGTCGGAGATCTCTTGATAACGACAGGCTGCTTCCCAGAGGCACGCCGAGGCCTCCTGCTCCACTACTCCCTGCAACGGCTGTATCCGATGCTGTTCCACGATCTCCTGTATCAGCCGTACAAAGCGGAACTCCACTACGCCCTGTCATGGCCGTACCCAGCGCTGCTCCACGACGCCCTGTAACGGCCATGTCAGTGGCCACTCCATCGCGCCCCACGATGACAAACCCCCCTGAGAGACCCCCCAGCCAGGTATATATGCGGCTGGGGGGAGAAGAGGGGGGGTAAGCAATATCTTCCAGAGCATTCCCCTACTACCTGCAATTATCTCTCCTTCTCCTCCAATCTCCTCTGACTTGATCGTCGGAGGGCCCCCACTACCCCAGTGGTGGTGCGAGGCTTGCTTGCAGGTTTTCCGGTGGAAGGTGGAGCACAATCAACATCAACCAGGGCAGCTCAGACGGAATCCCGTTCACACCGCTGTGCCAATCGTTCTCGGTTTGGACCACCAGCAACAGTTGGCGCTAGAGGAAGGGACTGATCTCAGAGCGATCGTAATGGCACGGCGAGGTGGTCGTGGAGCTTCCAATGCCTCCGGTCGCGGGGCCTCTCGCGCCTCCGGCCGGGAGGCCGCTGCGTCTCCAACACATTCTCAGCAACACTCCACCATTCCACCCCCCATTCAGATGGTCGAAGCCGCTCAGTTCGACCAGTTAGCCCAGCAGGTTCGCACCCTCGCGGAGGCAGTGCAGAACCTGCAGGGTGTGATGTCTCGAGCGCCACAGCGGGCCCAGGAGCCGCTGCCCCCCGAGCGCTCACCTGTCTTTCTCAACCCGCGCTCCTTCCTCTCCCATGGGGAGGAGCGCCGGCGCGAGGAAAGTTCTCGAGCACGGTCCATTCTGCCGGGACCTTCTCATCGAAGCTGCGCGGGGTACGAGAGGCGGACCCGGGCGCGTTCTCCGACCCCCCAGTCCTCGAGGGGCCCGCACTCCAGTCGGTCCCCCTCGCGCCGCTCCTTGTCTCCCACCCACCGGTCGCGCTCCCTGGACCGGCGGGTGGACGATCTCCACAGACAACTCCAGGTCCTGAAGGGCCACTCCAAAGATCTCTTCGCCGACTTGGAGATCTCCTCCCAACCGGTGCTTGCCTCGAGGATCCTGCGGACCCCAAATCCATCGGGATTCAAAATGCCGGCGATCGAGCCCTATGACGGGGCGGCGGACCCGCGGGATCACGTGGAGAGTTTCAGGACTCTTATGCTCCTCCATGGAGCATCAGATCCCCTCCTCTGCAAGGCCTTCCCGGCGACCCTCCGTGGCCCAGCCAGGGCGTGGTTCGCCGGCCTGGAGGCTGACTCTATCCAGTCCTTTGACCAGTTCACTCGCCTCTTCATCAGCCATTTCGCCGTCAGTAGCCGGCGGCGATTGGTTTCCGACTCCCTCTTTGATGTCCGGCAAAACGAGGGAGAAAGCCTGCGGGATTACCTTACCCGCTTCAACAAGGCTACATTGGAGGTCCGGAACCTGAGCCAGGAGGTGGCTCTCTCAGCCCTGAAGCGTGGCTTCCGGAAGGGCAGACTCACCTTCTCCCTGGACAAACGCCTGCCGCGGAGCTTCCCGGAGCTGTTGTCTCGGGCGAACCAGTATGCAGACGCCGAGGAGGCAGCCGCCCACCGGAACAAGGAGGCCGCCGAGGCCCCTCTAAAGCTCGGGAAGAAAAGGCGAAAAGAGGCACCCCAGAGGAGGAGCCTGACGCCTCAACGTCGGCGCAGAAGCCCGTCACCAGCGAGGAACCACAGCGCCCCACGCCCTCGTTCTCCGCACCGACGCTTCAACCGGTACACCCCACTCCTGGCCCCCGGGCCCAGATCCTTATGGAGGTCAAGGGGCGGGAGAACCTCCCGGTCCCGAGGCAGATGAAGAAAATCCCTGGGAGGAGGCCCTCTCGGGCGTACTGTGAGTACCACCGAGACCACGGCCACGACACCGAAGACTGCTTCCAGCTTCGGGACGAGATCGAGGCTCTCATCCGCCGAGGGCGTCTCGGTCGATATGTAAACGACCGACGTCCCCCCGCAGACCCGCGTCCGGCCGACCCGGCCCCTCCGGAGCCTCGGGAGCAGAATCGACCCGTCGCGGGCGTGATCCATACTATCACTGGGGGCTGCCCCCGGCCCGAGAGGAACGCGGGGGGCTCGACTGAAGCATCAAGGGCAGCCGTCGCAAAGAGGCAGAGGGTCGGTAATGTAATCACTTTTTGTGATGAAGATGTAAAGGGGGTTCAGACCCCCCACGACGACGCCATGGTGATCTCCCTCACTATGGCAAACTATGATGTAAGGCGTGTTCTTGTGGATAGTGGAAGCTCAGCTGATATTTTGTTTTACGAGGCCTTCCAAAAGATGAGCTTGTCCCGACAAGTGTTGCACAAAACATCCACCCCCCGCATAGGATTCACTGGAGACGCTATCTCGGCCGAAGGTGTCATTGAGCTGCCTGTGACTGCGGGCGTTGCACCCGCAGAAGCCACAGTGCGGCTCGGGTTCTTGGTCGTCCGTGTTCCCTCGGCCTACAACGCTATCCTCGGACGACCCGGACTGAACGCCCTTCGTGCGGTAGTCTCTACATACCATTTGCTAATGCGGTTCCCCACGGCGGCCGGGATTGGAGAGGTCCGAGGTGACCAACCGACCGCACGGCAATGTTTCCTAGCAACTCTCAAAGGGAAGAAGCCCGTGGAGGCCCTAAGCGTCGAGTCCCTTGATGCCAGAGACGAGGTGGCTTTGCGGCACGGGGAGCCGGCCGAGGGTGTGATCGAAGTTCCCCTTGAAGAGGGTCGCCCGGACCGTACGGTCCGGGTCGGTGCCAACCTCGACTCGGAAGCTCGGCTCAGGTTAGTGGAATTCCTCCGAGCCAATGCTGATGTATTTGCCTGGTCGGCGGCCGATGTACCTGGGATCGACCCGGAGGTCATTTCTCACGCCCTCAACGTCGACCCGACCCACCGACCAGTAAAGCAGAAGAAGAGACACTGTGCCCCGGATCGGATCCGAGTGGTCGACCAGGAGGTAGATAAGCTCTTGGAGGCAGGATTCATAAGGGAGGTCAGCTACCCCGAATGGCTGGCAAATGTCGTACTTGTCCGAAAGGCGAGCGGAAAGTGGAGGATGTGCGTCGACTACACCGACCTGAACAAGGCATGCCCCAAGGATAGCTTTCCGCTTCCGCGGATAGACCAACTGGTCGACGCGACTTCCGGATATCAGCTGCTGTCTTTCATGGACGCCTTCTCCGGCTACAACCAAATAATGATGGCTCCACAGGACGAGGAGAAAACTGCCTTTATAACAGACCGGGGGCTGTACTGTTACAAGGTAATGCCCTTCGGTCTGAAGAATGCTGGCGCCACTTACCAGCGCCTCGTCAACAAAATCTTCAAAGAGCAAATCGGCCGGAACATGGAGGTGTACGTGGACGATATGCTGGTGAAGAGCCGCCATGCAGACCAGCACATCGCGGATCTGGAGGAGACTTTTGCCACCCTGCGGAAGTTTCGCATGAAGCTGAACCCAGCGAAGTGCGCCTTTGGCGCTTCGGCCGGGAGGTTCCTCGGTTTCATTGTCAACCAGCGGGGGATCGAAGCCAACCCTGACAAAATCAAGGCCATCCAAGATATGTCCCCTCCGACCAAAGTGAAGGAGGTTCAGGAGCTCGCTGGGAGGGTCGCCGCGCTCGGACGATTTGTGGCAAAGTCGGCTGAACGCTGCCAACCGTTCTTCAAGGTGTTGAAGCGTCCGAAAGACTTCCTTTGGACGGCCGAATGTCAAGTGGCATTCGACCAACTCAAGGAGTACTTGGCGTCTCCTTCCCTGCTGTCCAAGCCGCAAGAGGGGGAGATGCTCTACCTCTATCTGGCGGTCTCCCCAACCGCAGTCAGCGCAGTACTGGTTCGGGAAGAGGCAAAGCTCCAGAAGCCTGTGTACTACATCAGCCGGGTCCTACGGGATGCCGAGACGCGGTATACGAAGGCGGAAAAGATCGCCTTCGCGCTGCTCACCGCGGCCAGGAGGCTTCGCCCCTATTTCCAGGCTCATCCTGTCACCCTCTTGACCGATCAACCACTGCGGCAGATCCTCAGCAATCCTGAGAATGCGGGACGGCTGGTGAAGTGGGCAGTAGAACTTGGTGAGTTCGACATCCGCTACCAGCCCCGACCCGCCATCAAGGCCCAGGTGCTCGCGGACTTCCTCGCTGAGTGCACTGTGCAGGAGGCGGAACCTAGGCCGCCGGAAACACCCAGCCTCGACCTCCCAATCTGGACGCTTCACATTGATGGGTCGTCGAACCCCGAAGGTGGAGGGGCCGGGCTGGTCCTTACCAGTCCCGATAGAGTGATAGCCGAGTATGCCTTGAGGTTCGGATTTCCAGTGACCAACAACGAGGCGGAATACGAGGCCCTAGTCACAGGACTCAAACTCACCAAGGAGCTCGGCATCCGGCGTTTGAAGGTCTTCACCGACTCCCAGCTGGTGGTCGGGCAGGTCCGAGGGGAGTTCGAGGCTCGGAGCCCGACCATGCAGAGCTATGTCTGGAAGGTGCAAGCGCTCATTCCCGACCTCGGCAGTGTTGACATTCAGCAGGTCCCAAGAAGCGAAAATGCCAGGGCCGACAGGCTGTCCCGCTTGGTGGGCGCAGACGCGCACAACTTGTCGAGGGCGATCTACCTGGAGACCCTGGATGCCCCGAGCATCGGCGAGGCCGGAGCGGTGATGGCGATTGATCCGGAGCCATCTTGGATGGACCCGCTCGTCGCCTACCTCGCCGAAGGAATCCTCCCAGAGGACGAAGATCAAGCTCGGCGACTCGTCATGAAGTCCGCCCACTACGTACTCTATGAAGGGAGGCTGTATCGGACCTCGTTCACCGCCCCCCTCTTAAGGTGCCTCCGCCCCTCGGAAGCGGCCTACGCCCTCAGCGAAGTCCACGAAGGCATCTGCGGATCGCACCTGGGGGCTAGGTCCTTGGCGCATAAGATCATGAGGCAAGGCTATTATTGGCCTACCTTGTTGGAGGACTCAAAGGATCATGTGCGGAAATGCGACGCCTGCCAGCGCCACGCCAACGTCCAGAGAGTCCCTTCTGTCCCCTTGGCGCCAATCACTGCACCCTGGCCCTTCGCCCAGTGGGGAATGGATATCCTCGGACCATTCCCCGTCGCTTCAGCTCAGCGGAAATTTTTGATTGTTGCAATCGACTACTTCACCAAGTGGGTGGAGGCAGAGCCGCTGGCCACTATCACGGAGGTGCAAGTCCGGAAGTTCGTGAAGAAGAACATCATTGTCCGATTTGGGGTACCTCGGGTCCTCATCTCGGATAATGGGCGACAGTTCGACAACAAGCATTTCCGTGACTTCTGCGAGGAGTTCGGGATCGAGCATCGGTTCACATCTGTGTCGCATCCCCAAACCAACGGCGAGGCCGAGGTCACGAATCGGACAATCCTCCAAGGAATCAAAGCGCGAATCGGTCGAACGGGGCAAGCTTGGGTCGAAGAACTCGAGAATGTCCTTTGGGCGTATCGGACCACGCATCGGACCCCTACCGGGGAGACGCCTTTCAGCCTAACCTATGGCACGGAAGCCGTTGTCCCCGTGGAGCTCGGACTCCCCTCACCTTGGGTGGCCGCGCACCGACCCGAGGCCAATTCGGAACAACTCCGAGCGAACCTGGATCTCTTGGAAGAAGCGAGGGAAATGGCGCAGGTTCGGATGGCGATGTATCAGCGGAGGGTGGCCCGATATTACAACTCCAAGGTCCGACCGAAGCTTTTCAGAATCGGAGATCTGGTGCTAAGGCGAGCTAAAGCATCTCGACCTGCGGAAGGTGGGAAGCTAGCGCCAAATTGGGAAGGCCCATATAAGGTTCGCTGGGTAAACCGACCTGGCTCCTACCAGTTGGAGGCCCTAGATGGTCGAAAAATTCTAAGGAGCTGGAATTCCGCTAACCAGCGGATGTATTACCAGTAGAACGACGATGCCAGAAAGACAGTTCAAAAATGTATAACGTTTTGCATTTCAATAATTTCTGGTTACAACGGCGTGCTCGTGTGATTACAAGGAATTCCCAGAGGGGAATTAGGGTGTAAAGAAAGTAAAGAAGAGGTGGAGACTCCGAGGAGCTGAAGATCTGGGATCCCGAAACCTCCATCTGAAGCGGTTGCAATCCTGTCGGAAGTGGGTGCTTCCAACCGGAGGCGCCATCGGCGTCTCACGAAAGAGACGAAGAGCCGGCGCGGATGAAGAAGAAGTGGACGAAGGAGAAGTCCACACTGCCTCCAACCGGAGGCGCCATCCACGCCCCACGAAGAGGATGAGGAGCCGCCGCCGACGAAGCTCCCGCTGCCTCCAGGGGAACGCCACCTCCAAGGGATATTCCGATCCTCCCCAGTGTCAGAGGAGAGAAGGAATACGAGGGAGAAGAGCATATGGAGGCGCGGTCCCGGATCGAGCGTCTGGTGCAGAGCTCAATCGGGAGGCTGAACTTCAAGGAGGGGAGATGTGATCCCGGATGAAACGCCTAGAGCGGAGTTCCGCCGGGGAGACCCTCCTTGTTGATCCCAGATGAAACGGCTAGTTGGCTGAAGTCGCGAGGGGCGCGCCTCCCGTTCCTTCGGCAGGAGTCTCTCAGCCATGCGCCAGAGAGAAGGTCCACGATCCATGGCAACTTGAACAGCTCCGGCTTGGCAAACTCCATCGCACCTGCACCTGTATTTATAGCCAAACTGCAGCCCCCCGGTCGTTCCGATGCGGGTGGCTCCCATAAATGCGGACGCATTGAATCCGGAGCCGTTCTGGCTCTCGAGGCGTATCTTCCCGCGATTTCCTAAGCGTCATTCTCCTTAATCGCATTCTTTGTGCAGGACACTCCGGGTGGCACGTACCCCTAGGTCCACATATCTCCGCTCGCGCCCAGGTCGCGTCCACCTCGAAGAACGCGCGCATCGCGGCCGCTTAACTGACACTCCTCGCAAGCAGCAACTGGCGATCCGATTTTCCAGGTAACGCATCAATTAGCGTTTAATGCCCTTCTGGTGTTCCCCAGGCAACGCTCGGAGAAGAGGAGAAACACGATCGCAGCTGGCTACGGAGAAACCCCGTCGGGCTGCAAGCGACAGGCGCATGGCTAACGAGCGGAATTTTCCGAGGCACGGCCCTCGGATGCCAGGCTAACCCGATGATCATCCCGGGAGCAGACTAGCCTGAAGCCCCGACCGGTCGCCTTGGCTTGCGCCAGCCTTGGCCGACCAACGAGCGGAATCTCCCGAGGCCCGGCCCTCGGATGCCAGGCTAACCCGATGATCATCCCGGGAGCAGACTAGCCTGAAGCCCCGACCGGTCGCCTTGGCTTGCGCCAGCCTTGGCCGACCAACGAGCGGAATCTCCCGAGGCTCGGCCCTCGGATGCCAGGCTAACCCGATGATCATCCCGGGACCAGACTAGCCTGAAGCCCCGACCGGTCGCCTTGGCTTGCGCCAGCCTTGGCCGACCAACGAGTGGAATCTCCCGAGGCTCGCCCCTCGGATGCCAGGCTAACCCGATGATCATCCCGGGACCAGACTAGCCTGAAGCCCCGACCGGTCGCCTTGGCTTGCGCCAGCCTTGGCCGACCAACGAGCGGAATCTCCCGAGGCCCGGCCCTCGGATGCCAGGCTAACCCGATGATCATCCCGGGACCAGACTAGCCTGAAGCCCCGACCGGTCGCCTTGGCTTGCGCCAGCCTTGGCCGACCAACGAGCGGAATCTCCCGAGGCTCGGCCCTCGGATGCCAGGCTAACCCGATGATCATCCCGGGACCAGACTAGCCTGAAGCCCCGACCGGTCGCCTTGGCTTGCGCCAGCCTTGGCCGACCAACGAGTGGAATCTCCCGAGGCTCGCCCCTCGGATGCCAGGCTAACCCGATGATCATCTCGGGACCAGACTAGCCTGAAGCCCCGACCGGTCGCCTTGGCTTGCGCCAGCCTTGGCCGACCAACGAGCGGAATCTCCCGAGGCCCGGCCCTCGGATGCCAGGCTAACCCGATGATCATCCCGGGAGCAGACTAGCCTGAAGCCCCGACCGGTCGCCTTGGCTTGCGCCAGCCTTGGCCGACCAACGAGCGGAATCTCCCGAGGCTCGGCCCTCGGATGCCAGGCTAACCCGATGACCATCCCGGGACCAGACTAGCCTGAAGCCCCGACCGGTCGCCTCGGCTTGCGCCAGCCTTGGCCGACCGACGAGCGGAATTTCCTGAGGCCTAACCCTCGGATGCCTGGCTTAGTGCCGGAAGAATTTCCTGAGGCCTAACCCTCGGATGCCTGGCTTAGTGCCGGAAGAATTTTCTGAGGCCTAACCCTCGGATGCCTGGCTTAGTGCCGGAAGAATTTCCTGAGGCCTAACCCTCGGATGCCTGGCTTAGTGCCGGAAGAATTTCCTGAGGCCTAACCCTCGGATGCCTGGCTTAGTGCCGGAAGAATTTCCTGAGGCCTAACCCTCGGATGCCTGGCTTAGCGCCGGAAGAATTTCCTGAGGCCTAATCCTCGGATGCCTGGCTTAGCGCCGGAAGAATTTCCTGAGGCCTAACCCTCGGATGCCTGGCTTAGCGCCGGAAGAATTTCCTGAGGCCTAACCCTCGGATGCCTGGCTTAGCGCCGGAAGAATTTCCTGAGGCCTAACCCTCGGATGCCTGGCTTAATGCCGGAAGAATTTCCTGAGGCCTAACCCTCGGATGCCTGGCTTAGTGCCGGAAGAATTTCCTGAGGCCTAACCCTCGGATGCCTGGCTTAGTGCCGGAAGAATTTCCTGAGGCCTAACCCTTGGATGCCTGGCTTAGTGCCGGAAGAATTTCCTGAGGCCTAACCCTCGGATGCCTGGCTTAGCGCCGGAAGAATTTCCTGAGGCCTAACCCTCGGATGCCTGGCTTAGTGCCGGAAGAATTTCCTGAGGCCTAACCCTCGGATGCCTGGCTTAGTGCCGGAAGAATTTCCTGAGGCCTAACCCTCGGATGCCTGGCTTAGCGCCGGAAGAATTTCCTGAAGCCTAACCCTCGGATGCCTGGCTTAGCGCCGGAAGAATTTCCTGAAGCCTAACCCTCGGATGCCTGGCTTAGCGCCGGAAGAATTTCCTGAGGCCTAACCCTCGGATGCCTGGCTTAGCGCCGGAAGAATTTCCTGAGGCCTAACCCTCGGATGCCTGGCTTAGGGCTGGAAGAACTTCGAGAGTTAGAAGTCGGCAAGACGCTGCCAAGAGTTAAAAAGAAAAAAAAAGAGGAGGACGAAAGCGAGATGAAGAAACATTCGACTTGTATTAATTTTCATTGTTTCAGGGCCAAGGCCCATACAATTTGGCAAAACGCCGACATACAAAAAAAAAAGAGGACAACGAAAGGTACAAAAGGTCAGCTTGGAGGAACCCCCGGGTCGGGAGCATCGGGCTCGTCCGCAGGGGGTAGGGAGGCGGTAGGAGAATCAGCAGGCGATGGCGCCGGAGAGGAGTCGAGAAGGGAAATCCCACTCAGGTCAACTTCGGGGTACTTAGCCGACACCCTTGCCAGGCCCTCCTCGAAGCCTAAGATGAAGGATTCGGACCCCGCGTCCGACGCGTCACGGACGAACTCGTCAGACTGACGATAGGCCCGTACCGCCTCCGACGTATCACGGGTGAACTCGGCGGACTGACGATAAGCCTGTACCGCCTGGCGCCCGATCTCCGCACTCTTCTCGGCCAGCGCCGCCTCTGCTCGCTCCGTAATCTGAGCCTTAGCCTCCAAGACCTTCGCCACAATCCGGTCTTCAGCCTCGGAGACCCTCAGCAGATTAGCCTGAGCCTCCTTATGCTTCGCCTCGGCAGCAGTGCGAGCGGCCTCAGCTTCCTCCAGGCGCGAACGGAGCTCTTGGTCGTTCGCGCGGGACCTCTCCAAGGCTGACTCCAATTCGCCCAGTTTGGCTTCAAGAGACCGGGTTCGGTTGCGGGCGCTGTCGGCAGACCACTGAGCCTTCTCCCACCTCTCTCGATAGTCCGCGACCTTCCGGGACTGCTTTTCAGCTCGTTCCTCCGCCTTCTTAACCCTGCTTTCGAGGCCCGAGGCGACTTTGAGTTGCTCCCGAGCTTCCAACAGTTGCTTCTCGAGGGCGGCGAAGCCGAGTGCCCGCTCTTCGGCCTCCCGGAGCCTCGCCTCGAGGTCCCCGGTCGTCCTGCCCGCCACAGCCTGGCCTCCCTCTTCCACTGCTTTCAGTCGGTCCTCGGCCTTCGCCAGAAGCCCCGCCTGTTCCTTGCAGCACTCCTCTAGACGGATCATGTACTGGGCGAGCTAAGAGATAGGAAAAGTGAGGGCGTCAGGCGGAGAACAACAGAGCTAATAAATGGTGAAAAGCGGCCAGAAGAACACTCACCGACATGAGACAGACGCAGCTGGCAGCCCCGACGTCAGAGACCCCCAACTCCCGGACCCGCCGACGGTCCTTCTCCAGCAGCACTGTTTCGATGAGGTTTCGGGCGCCATCGGTAGTGAAGGCCGACCCCGATTTCTCCCCGGAGCCGGATGGTGGTTCTGCAGCCTTACCCTTATCCATCGCCTGGGGAAGAGTCCTGCTGATTGTGCTCGGGGCGGGGGTCACTCCAGGAATTGATAGGGCCCCGCTCGGCCGGGGCCTCGGCGCGTCCCTCCTCGAATCATCAGGAGCCGGCTGAGTCGAAGGCCGGGCCGGGGACCGATCACGTCCGACCCGTCCGTCTCGAGCGGGCTCGGATGATACCTCCGGAATAGCGGCAGTCTCACCACCGGAGGGCTGATACAGCGTCAGCTGCCGGTCCGTGCCCACGGCGTCTCCCTGATCGGTGGGCCCGGACTCGTCGGTCGGCGTCGGAGGCACCTCCTTGCGGGACTTCTTCGCTGGCGGGGCCCCGCTCGGAGGAGCTCGTTTCCTCCTCCGGACCGCTTCCAGTAGGGACGACCTACCAACGGCCGGTCCCTTGTCCGACCGCATGACGTCGTCAATCTCTGCAACAAGAACGAGATGGTCGAGGGCTGAGAAACCGAAGGAAAGAACGAGACGGAAGAGGAGAAAAGAGTCAAAAAAGAAATGGTGGCGGGCTCACGGTCGGTGGGGACCGAGCTCAGACCGACATTCACCAAGGTATCCTCGGAAATAAGGCGGGCCACCGGGGGGAGCTGGCCCTCGGCAACCAACCCCTTCAAGGCGGCCAAGCCATCGGATTCCTCCCTCGACAGTCTCGATAGGCCGATCGGGGACTTCATCGGCGTCTCCCAGGTCGCCCTGATTTCCCAAGAGGGATCTACATCGATGAAGAAGAAACGCTCCTTCCAGCCGTGAATGGAGGAAGGAGCCTCTTTGACGAGGCCGCACCCTCGCCGCGCCGCAAAGCACCACCACCCTTTGTCCTGGGGGTGGCCACTCAGGCCGTAGAACTCCCAAAAAACATTCAGAGTGGCGGGAATCTCGTGCATGCGGCAGAGAACCTGGAAGACCGTCAGGGCACGCCACGAGTTCGGCACCAGCTGCGTCGGCGCAACTCTTAAACCCCGGAGTACCTGCACGACTAAGTCCGAAGGGGGAAAGCGGAACCCGGCCTGGAGAATGCCCTCATTGATGGCGATCTTCCCTGGAGGAGGATGGGACATCCTCTCCTCAGGCCCCGGGAGCGTAACGTTGCAGGCCTCGGGAAGGTGGTACCGAGCCACGAGTTTGTCTAAGTCTTCGGCGACCAGCTCCGACTTAATGTGGTCTGCTCTCACTTCGCCCATTCCTAATGGCCAATAAACCTACGGTCAGGACGGGGACAAGAAGGGGGGAAAGGCCGGGACGACTGGGGTACACTAGTACAAAAGGAGAAAGTATGGAGAGCCCTAAGTAGAAGAATGGGGTAACTCACCGGAGGAGAAGGAAGAACGACTCCGAGAGCGTCAAAGGAGAAGCAAGCGAACAGTCCGACGGCAACAACGGCAGCGCAAAGGAGAAACTCGAAAATGTCTGTAAAGAGGAAGACGGACGGGGGAGGGCCCCCGGTTAAATAGGCGGAAAGGCGGGTGATGCCTCGATGACGCCAGAGGACGTCTGGCCGCCGAAGGGTCGCTCGCGCCCCAAAGGCGAATCGACACCATTAAGGAAGGATGCCCGCCGAAATCCTCAGACTGCCAGGTCAGCAACAACCGCCATACGCCATAAAGAAGGCGGGAAGCTCGAAGCGCGCGCGCCTCTCCGAGGGATGGCGGCAATCTCGAAGCATCACTCCCTTCACCCGTTCCCCTTCTGGTTCCAGGCTCGGAAGTGGGGGGCTACTGTTACGGGGAAACTAAGCCGCCATGCTCCACGTGACCGGCACGCGCGCCCATGAAAACTACGGCTGTCCTTTGATCCAGCAATCCGACCCCGAGTCGGACATCTTCGGCTCCACAGCCCGACCTCGAGTCGGCTGCCCTTCGATCCGGCAGTCCGGCCCCGAGTCGGACATCTTCGGCTTCGCAGCCCGACCCCGAGTCGGCTGCCCCTTAATCTAGCAATCCGACCCCAAGTCGGATATCCTCAGCACCGCAGCCCGACCCCGAGTCGGCTGCCCCCTGATCCAGCACTCCGACCCCGAGTCGGAGATCTCTTGATAACGACAGGCTGCTTCCCAGAGGCACGCCGAGGCCTCCTGCTCCACTACTCCCTGCAACGGCTGTATCCGATGCTGTTCCACGATCTCCTGTATCAGCCGTACAAAGCGGAACTCCACTACGCCCTGTCATGGCCGTACCCAGCGCTGCTCCACGACGCCCTGTAACGGCCATGTCAGTGGCCACTCCATCGCGCCCCACGATGACAAACCCCCCTGAGAGACCCCCCAGCCAGGTATATATGCGGCTGGGGGGAGAAGGGGGGGTAAGCAATATCTTCCAGAGCATTCCCCTACTACCTGCAATTATCTCTCCTTCTCCTCCAATCTCCTCTGACTTGATCGTCGGAGGGCCCCCGCTACCCCAGTGGTGGTGCGAGGCTTGCTTGCAGGTTTCCCGGTGGAAGGTGGAGCACAATCAACATCGACCAAGGCAGCTCAGACGGAACTCCGTTCACACCGCTGTGCCAATCGTTCTCGGTTTGGACCACCAGCAACAAGTACCTTATAGCGTGTTGTATTGTTAGCCCAAAGGTGACTTTACAATGATGCACCAAAGCTCTTACCGTAATTAGACTTATATGTTTTTCAAGTTGATTACGGACTATCTAATTAATAGCCCAAGTTGATTAGATAGATATGTTATCATCCATTGATTGCATGCATCATATTTGGATGATATTAAATAAAATATGTTGTTTCCGCAGTTTTGAATGCCTCTTCCCTTTTCAAGCCAATTGTCTGCTATTGAAACCTTGACTGAAAATAATTATGTGAGATGGGAGATAGCACCATCCTAACCTGTGAAACCAAATCGTCGTGAGATAAGATATTGAATTATGCTCTATTAGCTTAGCATAACTATAGCTCACCGATCTCCAATTGAAACTAGCTACATCACATGCATCAAACTTAAAATGCCTTGTAGTGCCTGCTGGAAGCCCCGGCAACATTAAGAAAATGCTGAAGGCAAGAAGAAAAGTTTCCATGCAGAATGCTGGATGAGGAAGAACGGCACCCATCCCTTTGCTACTCGTTTAAGACTCGCTAGTGGACAGATTGAGTAGGTGACATACGTTGAACATTGAATACTGGATACCGCACACTGGTGTCCTATTTCCTCAAGCATGGGCCTTACTCAGTTGTCCCTAGCGTTGGGTCAAGTAGAACTTTAGAGTGCTCACAAAGAAAGAATGCTTTTTAATGTGCCCAACGTTAGATTACCAAAACAACCTTCACCAGTCCGGAGTCTCTCTAGTTCATGACATGAACTGAAGGGTGCAGCTCAATGACCCACCATCTGCTGTGAGTAAGAATGGCGTGGATGTACTATATGAGTCCTACAACCTATACCTCTTCTATATTTGTGTCATCTTATTATAACCGAGGCATAAATGGTAATGAATGGATGAACAAGACCCTTCAGCTAGTGATATGTACATCATAAGGAGAGAATTAAGACTGATATGATTACTACTACTGCATGGTAAAAGGGCTTTTTTTTTGTAATCCTTTGGATACCCTTTTGTTTTGGGATTTTAGCTTAGAAGGGTGCGGTTGTTGCAATGAAACCTCTGCAGTCACCAACTTCTAGAGGGAATTTGATTAGTCTTGGTAATCAAAGGGAGACCGCCCAACCCTAATAATTACAAGAACTAATAGTGGTAACAACCCTAGCATCTAATAATTAGAAACAAAAAAAAAAACCTTAATTGCTTATATTATACAATGCCATTCTGCTGGCTTCCCATATTGGCTGGTAAGAAGTTCCTCTATATTATGGCATAAGCGTTTAGGGCACATTTCAAGAGAGCGAATGGAGAGATTGATGAAAGTTGAGATTCTACCCTCTCTGAATTTTTCAGACTTTGACACTTGCATAGATTGCATAAGGGGAAGCTAACTAAAACTACAAGAAAGGGATCCACTAGAAGCGATGGTCTTTTGGAACTAATTCACACCGATATTAGTAGACCGTTACCTTCTACTATATGTGGGAACAAATATTTCATAACCTTCATTGATGATTTCTCGCGTTATATTTATGTTTACTTAATTAATGATAAATCCCTCGCTCTTGAAAAATTCAAGATATTTAAAATGGAAGTTGAAAAAATTTGTAGGAAAAGTATTAAAGTTGTGAGATCTGACCGTGGTGGTGAATACTATGGTAAGTATGACGAGTCCGGTTAGAACATGTGTGATTTTGCGAGATTTTTTACAAGAATGAGGGATAGTTCCTCAACACACAATGCCAGGAACACATGAGCAAAATGGTTTTTCTAAAAGGCGTAATCGAACTCTGAAGGATAAGGTTAGGAGTATGATTAGTAGAACAAATTTGCCAGAATTCTTGTAGGGTGAAGCATTGCAATCTGATATGTACATTCTGAACAGGATTCCTAGTAAAGCTGTTGAGAAAACTCCTTTTGAATTGTGGACAAGTCATAAACCCAGTTTAGCCCATTTTAGAGTTTGGGGCTGCTCAGCTGAGGTTAGGATTTATAATCCTTCTGAAAAGAAATTAGACCCCAAATCTACACCAGAATTTATAGATCAAAGGGCTATAAGTTCTATTGTCCTAATCGTGGCACCAGAATTGTTGAGTCTATTATGGCGAAATTTTTGAAAAATGATGTTAGTAATAGTGAGAGTTCTGTATTAAAGAAAACTTTTGCTGAACTGGATCAAGTTATAGTTCCAATTCTCATTGTACAAGAAAGAGTTATTTCTCAGCCGATTACAACAAATTAATGAAGAACCTGGGCATCAAGAAGAGCCTCACATTCCTCCTCCAACTACAGTTGAGTCATTTTCTGAACTATAGGTTAGGAGATCATAAAGGGAAAGAAGGTCTGCCTTGCCTAATGACTATATTGTCTACTTACTCGAGAGTGATTTTAATATTGGGCATAATATTGATCCTATCTCTTTTAATGAACATTAACAAGACCTGACTTAGATAAATGGCTGAATGCCATGGAAAATGAAATGCTTTCTATAAAGAGAAATGGAGTTTGGGAACTTGTTGAACTTCCACCACATGTTAAGGCCCTAGGTTGCAAATAGGTTTACAAATTCAAGTAAGACTCAAAAGGGAATATTGAACCACAAAAGCTAGATTGGTTGCAGGGTTCACTCGTCGAGAGGGTATCGACCATAATGAGATTTTTTCACCGGTTTCATCCAAGGATTCCTTTAGAATTATCATGGCACTTGTAGCACACTATAATTTGGAGTTTCATTAAATGGATGTTAAGACAATATTTTTAAATGGAGATTTTTATGAAGAAGTTTACATGAGACAACCTGAAGGTTTTGTCGTACAGAAAAAGAAAAATTTGGTGTGTATGTTGAACAAATCCATACACGGGCTCAAGCAAGCATCCCAAAAATGGTATTTGAAATTTGATGAAGTTGTGCTTCTCTTGGTTTTTGTTGAAAATACAGTGGACCAATGCATTTATCTCAAGATCAGTGGGAGAAAATTCATTTTTAAGTGTGCACTTGGTGATGTACCTATTGTAAAAGGGGATAAGTTTAGCAAATCCCAATGTCCAAAGAATAAACTTGAAAGGAAATCTTTGAAGAACATACCGTATGCAAGTGTTGTAGGGAGCCTGATGTATGCTCAAGTTTGCATGAATAGGCCTTTATCTTACTCTTCGAGATCTGGGCCAAGAGCCATAGTTAGTTGCTGTTTCCATTTGGTTGTTCTTTCTCGTTGTTAGCAGACATAGCCTATGCAGTGAGTGTCCTTAGTAAATTTCAATCGAATCCAGGATAAGAGCATTGGAAAGCAGCTAAGAAAGTTATGAGATATTTGAAAAAAAAAAGGATTGAAGGTTATATGCTTACCTTTCAGCGTCAGATCATCTTGAGGTGGTAGACTACTTGGATTCTGATTTTGCAAGATGTCAAGATGATCTGAAGTCAACTTTTTGTTATATTTTTATGATGGCTGGTGGTGCTATTTTTGGAAAAGCATTAAGCAAACTCTAGTGGCTTCCTCTACTATGCTGGATGAATTTGCGGCATGTTATGGAGCTACAGTTCAAGCCATTTAGTTAAAGAATTTTATTTCAGAACTGAAAGTTGTTGATTCCATCTCGAGAATAATTACCATCTACTGTGATAATAGCGCAGCGTTGTTCTTTTCAAAGAATAATAAGAGTTCTGGTGGCTCTAAGCATATAAACATCAAGTACTTGATAGACAGAGATAAAGTTAAAGAATGGCAGACAAAAATAGAGCATATAAATACAGAGGCAATGATTGTAGACCCATTGACTAAAGGACTCGCACCGAAAGTCTTTAAGACACATATTGCCAATATGGACATTGTGGAAACCTTTGATATTTTTGGTTAGTGGAAATTATTTATGTAAAAAAATTATGTTTTGGCTTGATCCCCTTTACAGGGTACGTAGGCAACCCATATGCTTCGGGTACAGCCTCTTCCAATAATAATAATATTTATCTTCCTATTTATAATTCTGGATTTTGTGCACAGAAATTATAATTATGTTGGAGCATGCATTTCACATATGTCTTTTATTATGATATCATTTTGATCTCGAGATATAATGCATAAAGACATGATGTGAGTCTCTTTTGAGACATGTGGCTTCTTTTGAAGCATTTATGAGGACCAATATGAATTAGCACACATTTGATCACATTTTGGTGCTAAGTTCATACTACATACTACCACATTGGTTGGAGGATGGGGATCCATGTCGATAAGGATGTTAGCATTTGTAGCTGTGGAGTGGTCGTACATCGATTAAATGGTGTAACGACTTCCATGTTCAATGTTGATGTTCTTGTTAGACCGGATCATATATCCAAGGTGATTATCATTTGAGCTATATGTGTGGCCACTTTTGTAGTCTAACCCGAGAGTCGTTTTCAAAACAAAGTTTTTAAATTAATATGATAATCCGTGTTCGCCCAAGTGGGAGAATGTTAGAATAATTTCAAAATATGGGCTTACACTGATTGCGTATTTTTGTTTTATAAAATGGGTTAGACGTATGGCTCAGAATGGTACTATGATTAAGCCCAATATGATGTGTGATCATTTTGTTTTATGGGCTTTAGTGCACCTTGGATGTATAGGATTGAGTCCTATTTATTGTGGTACTTTTGGTATGTAGGCCAGGAAACCCAATTAGGGTTTTGGAGCCTTTAATGGGAAGGCTCCTCTATGTTTCCTATATATCGGCTAGGTCCCCCTCTCCTCTCCATATGGTTGATAGCTTGCCCCATTGACAGCTATCTTTTGTGAGGAGCAAGGAAGGGAAGATCCAGCCGCTATTATTCCAGGTGATTGAAGAACGTATTCAATATGTCTTCCGCAGGTATATCTCTCAAACTTGAATACGGGATTATTGTGATTCTAAATCTTAGCATGTTATTATTTATGACTAACACTTATTACCTTCAATGGGTCCATACAAATCTTTGCAAAAGAGAAGATCCTCCATCTTGATTTTTCAAGTTGACCAATTGCTTCTATTGAAGCTAACCATGCGATCCACATTGTTCTTCATGATTTACACAATCTCTGTGAAATGGTTTCCCACAAGTGTAAATCAATGATGAAAATAATAAGCAAAACAAGAACATGAGATTTTTACATAGTTCCCTCAATTGAGGTACGCCATGGGACCGAGGTCCGATTTTCACTAAATGTTTCACAAAAATGACAAGGGATTTGTAGGTAAAAGCGAAGATTTAACATGTGAGGAAAGAAGCTATACAAAAACTCCAAACAAGAGAGTGGAAAGGGTGCTGGGAAAAACTGGAAAGAATATGACATCAAACTCTCCAAGTCATCGAAGAGTTATAGAAATGCAGTCAAAATAATAGTTGTAAATTTCAGTACACTAATCTGTATTTTTTCACTCATATTCATCCTTTGAAACCCAAAAGTCGGCTTCCAATGAAGCACCAACCTTCCACAAGTTTACCTTGAACCTAGTAGTCAAGCAAATTTGAATAACTAAGTGTCTTCCTAGAGAACTTGAAGACTAGACATTCCGTAACTTTTAAGCATAATTAAATACATAAGGAGGAATGCCTAACAAAATGGTCATTCCCATTCCCGTAGGAATGAATGGTATTCTTGGTATGACCAGTGAGTAGCATTTGTAGTATAGCAGGGGGATTAATGATCTGCTATAGATTTGAATCTAATAAACTATTGAAACTTGATTATATTTCTTAGTCAAGGATATCTCAAAAAGTCAATATAAAATTATGTCCATTCTAGAATATAACTTGCTTAGTCAAATGCTAGAATGCAAGAAGCATTCCTTCCCCACACATCTTTCCATGTCATGCTTAAGCAATGGAATGTGAATGCCAGTCTTGATGCTTATTTTTGATTCCCTTCACATTCTGATTCCTACTCCAATTCTTCACCTGCACTTGCAAACAGAATGTAAGATCATTACGAGAAGAATTTTGGACCACAGGTTTAGTTTTGGAACAACCATCAAAATCAATCTTTTAGCATACATTTATTCTTTGCTTTTTATCACTTCTTCCACCTTATTGCTGCAAACAAACTTGAATATGCCTGAAATGATCCACCTATCCTCTATCTGATGCCAAAAGTTATTCATCTCATGATACACTCATAATTCTCTTCGGCTTTTAAATCCCATCACAAAATCCAGCTCATCTTCCTCATGATCTGAAATCAATCGCTTGTAATATGCGACTGGTCTGTAAATCTTAGACTGAGGTTTTTTTTTTTCTTTTTTTTTTTTTTTTTTTTTTTTTTTTTTTTAAGTAGTTCTCTCCCATTTAGGCAGAGAAACAAACTGCTATATGCGCAGATTTCCTTCTATCTAAATCGTAGTAGCAGTAAGGAATTATGAGCCACTCCACTAAAGCTCAGGATAACTATAGAGTTGAAGGACCCCTACTATCCGATACAAATGGAGGAAAGTTATCCAAAGGCAATGACAAAATGAGCAAGGAAGTTAATATGATACACCAACTTACTGATTGCAATGGAAAAACTATATTTTCAAGTGTATGTGTCATCCAGTTTTATCATTGAATAAATGCATGTTTGTTTTTGGCCCAAGCCAATTTACTGTAAACAAAAACTAACTTCAAATGAATGCAGAATAGTCTACTCTTGCTGGTAAAGTTAGGTTCATATATGCAGTGGGAAATTATTAAAAGACAGTCACACATGGATTGCTAGGTCTTTATGAGTACTAAGTGTTGGGGGAAAAACCCAAGTTATGCCGCCTCGGAGGCGCCCGACCAGCAGCGCTCAAATAAAGAGCGCCGACCAGAGAGCGCTCAACTAAAGAGCGCCGACCAGAGAGACTCAACCAAGGAGCGCCGAATAGAGGTGCTCGGCTAGAAGGAGCCGACCAGAAAGCGCCGATCAGAAGCAATCCCGCCACAGGACATTCCCTTAGGGAACCAGCTCGGCTCGGAACCCGGGCCGGGCCCTTGCCTTAGCCAAACTCTCAGTCCCCGCCTAACCCTCTAAGGGACCTGACAACTCCACTACAACCTGCCACCATCTCTAAGCCATCAAGGCGCAAGATCTCCGCAAGTATTCGGCACGATCTGTCATTAATGCATGAGACCCCCTCAGGTCTCCGATGCACTCAGTCATTAAATGAACACGGCTCAAGATGATCTCCGGATCACTGAACTATCGAAGCGTATGGCTCTTCCTGACCGCCGGTTCACTCGGTAATTAATGCACTTACCATCTACGAATCCTAGGCCCACCACGGCCGACGGTTCAACCACTCCAACGGGTCCGATCAACCGCGACAACTCCCTGACTCCGGTCTGATTCGGCCTTATTCTCCACTACGCCATTAATGAGTCAAATCGTACTCAATTATCACGGAAAAGGACAAAACCCCTGTCACCTCCCAGGTAACATAATACCCTTCTATAAAAGGGAACCTGGGGGGAAGGAGGGAAAAAAGGAAAAAAAAATACGGACACAAATAAACAGCACAGACACAAAAGAGGAAAAACATTCCTCTCCTTGGCTCCTCCCACATATTAGCCCCCTCTGACTTAAACATCGGAGGGCCGGCGCCGGAAAGCCCGGCCACCGGCTTTTTTTGCAGGACTCTCTCTCGCCAGGAGGACGCCACCGGCCGGCGCATCGCCGTCCACCGTCCCTGCGGCGGAGCTCCTCCCCCCTTGGCTCGCGGCGGCCCCCGGGTCCAATTTCCAGCAACAGTTGGCGCTAGAGGAAGGGCCCGAGTTGCTGCCATGAAGCTAAGGAGTAAAGGGGCTTCCAATGCCTCTCGATGTCCTCCACCTAGTCCTGAACATTCTGTCCAAAACTCGCTGCCTCCGGCCGAGTCAACTCCTCAAGTTCGGCCGGAGCAGTTTAATGCCCTGGTGCAACAGGTGCAAGCCTTGGCTACCGCTGTCCAAGGCTTGCAACCCAAGGGCATCCCGACGGCACCGCCTCCTCCGGCTCCAGTTCAACAGGAGCCCCCTACAAGCGGACTTCCCCTTCGAGGTCAGGACTCCCAAGTCCAGGCCCCCCTCTGGAGAGAACACCCAGTCAGAGGCTATGGAGGCTGGCCACAACCTTCAGAAGCTGAGTCGGTTCCAGGGCAACTTGCACCCGAACGAACCGCTGCAGCGATCCTCCAGAATGATGAACTCGACAAGAAGGTCGAGAAACTAGAGCGACAGATCCAGGCACTCCATGGAAGGAAATCGGGATGTGATGGCGACTTCGAGTTCACCACGAAGTCGCCCTTCTCCCCGGAGATTGAAGATGAACCGGTTCCACTACGGTTCAAGATGCCCCAGGTGGAGCCCTACAACGGCAAGGCTGATCCCCTTGACCACCTGGAAAGTTACCGGGTCTTAATGGCCCTACAAGGAGCCTCGGAGGCCATGATGTGCAAGGCTTTCCCAGCGACACTCCGAGGACCGGCCTGGCTTTGGTTTACCGGGCTGAAGCCGAGTACTGTCTCCTCTTTTGAGCAGCTCGGCAGACAATTCGCTGGCAATTTTGCCGCCAGCCAGCCCCAGCGGCGGACATCGGACTCCCTCCTTGATATCAAACAAAAGGAGGGAGAATCCTTCAAGGAGTATCTGGACCGGTTTACCGCTGCAACATGGGAGGTCCGGAAGCTTGACCAGTCCATCGCCATGTCGGCGCTAAAGACTGGAGCCCGGTCTTATAGGTTCCTCTTCTCTATTGAGAAGAACTTTCCGATATATCTCACTGAAATGCTTGCTCGGGCACGGAAGTACGCCAAGGCTGAGGAAGCCGTGGCTGTTAGGCGGAGCGGGACCGAGCAGAACCCCAGGAAACAGAAGAGGCGCCGCGAGGAACGTGGCCAGCCCAGGAGCCCGTCCCCACGCCGAGCCAAGAATCCGCCCCGCCTGAAGAGTCCACCCCGACTACGGGGACCGCCTCAGCAGAGGTCATCACTCCGCCCAAGGTTCCCGCCACGGGCCCGTGCATCCGAAGGGAGGTATGAAAACTATACTCCCCTCACCGCTCCTCGGGCTGAAATCCTCATGGAGATTGAGGGTCCCACCTCCGAAACAAGATTTCAGAACTCGGCGTGATCCCCGAAAGTATTGCCATTACCATCGGGATCACGGCCATGATACCGAGGATTGCTATCAGCTCCGGAATGAGATCGAAGCACTCATCCGCCGAGGGGTGCTTGATCGATTCGTGCGAGGTCGGCGTGAAGAAAAGAAGCCAGCCGAAGGGGCCGCACAGCCTGAAGGATCAAATGCTAACAGGCCCATTGCCGGCATCATCAACACCATCCAAGGCGGGGCCTCGGCTGAAAGAGCTTCGGGGGAAGGAACCTCCTCGAAGCGCCTGCGCACTTCAGAAGCCATCTCTTTCTCGGATGATGATCTAGAGGGAGTCGAAACTCCCCACGATGATGCCGTGGTCGTCTCCATGATCATAAATAAATTTGATGTAAAACGCATCTTGATTGATAATGGAAGCTCGGCGAATGTTTTGTATTTTGGCGCCTATTGTAAAATGGGGATGGCAAAAGAGCAGCTACGGAGAATGAATGCTCCGTTAGTTGGATTTACTGAGGATTCAGTCCTAGTAGAAGGCGAAATCGACCCCCTAGTCACAGCCGGGCTCGCCCCCCGTGAAAGTACCGTGGGGATGAGCTTCCTTGTGATACGCCTGCCCTCGGTCTACAATGCCATCCTCGGAAGGCCAGGTCTCAACGCCCTCCGAGCAGTGGTCTCGACACGCCACCTGCTCATGCGATTCCCCACCAGCCAAGAAGTTGGCGAAGTTCGAGGGGACCAAATGGTAGCAAGGCGATGCTACCTGGCGACCCACGAGGCAAGACCACCAGCCGAGGTGTCTATCCCAGCAACCAACCAGCCCCCAACTAAGATTCTGGAGGCACGGGTCAACTCTCAGAAGAAGCGGGTAGAGCCTGGTGAGTTATTAATCCAAGTTCCTTTACGCGAGAACTTTCCCGAGCTAACCATGCAGGTCGGCTCTGGCCTCAATGAGTGCGAGAGGGATCGTCTCGTCAACTTCTTGCGAGACAACATGGATGTCTTCGCATGGTCGCCCGCGAATATGCCGGGAATAGACCCCGAGATCATGGTCCACCGGCTTCAAGTAAAGCCAACCTGCAAGCCCGTGCGACAAAAGAAGCGAGGCGCTGCCCCTGAGCGACAGCGAGCAACAGCCGAGGAGGTTAACAAGCTCCTTGAAGCTGGCTTCATCCGGGAGATATCCTACCCGGAGTGGCTCGCTAATGTGGTCCTCGTCAAAAAAGCCAGTGAAAAATGACGCATGTGCGTGGACTACACCGACCTGAATAAAGCTTGCCCAAAGGACAGCTTCCCACTCCCCAGCATCGACCAGCTCGTGGACTCCACCTCGGGTCACGAGCTTCTAGCCTTCATGGACACCTTTTCCGGATACAACCAGATCCGCATGGCGCCAGAAGACGAAGAAAAAACGGCCTTCATCACCGACGGGGGAACCTACTGCTACAAAGTAATGCCATTCGGCTTAAAAAATGCAGGGGCAACTTATCAGAGGCTGGTCAGCCGAATCTTCAAAGATCAAATAGGCCGAAACATGGAGGTCTATGTTGATGACATGCTGGTGAAAAGCAAGGTGGCGCAAGATCATGTGGCCGACCTCGATGAAGCATTCTCCACACTCCGAAGGTACCAAATGAAACTCAATCCAGCCAAATGTGCATTCGGAGTCACCTCTGGCAAATTCCTCGGCTTCATCATCACACAGCGGAGAATCGAGGCGAATCCTGAAAAGATCCGAGCCCTCCAAGAAATGACGCCTCCCAGGACGGTCAAGGAGGCACAACGACTCACGGGCCGAGTTGCAGCCCTCGGGAGATTCATCTCCCGCTCGGCCGAGCGCTGCCTCCCATTCTTTGCAGCTCTCAAGAAGCCAAAAGACTTCCTATGGTCGGACGAGTGCCAACGGTCTTTCGAAGAGCTCAAGCACCTTCTGGCTTCCCCTCCCCTACTCACAAAGCCTCAACAAGGTGAACTCCTTTACCTATATTTAGCCGTTTCCCCTGTAGCAGTGAGCTCGGTCCTGGTCTGAGAGGAGGGCAAACTTCAAAAGCCAGTATACTACATCAGCCGGATCTTGAGGGATGCTGAGACCCGATACTCGAAACTGGAGAAGACTGTCTATGCTCTGGTCATCTCAGCTCGGAGACTCCGGCCCTACTTCCAAGCCCACACAATGGCTGTGCTGACCGACCAGCCGGTCAAGCAGATCCTGCAAAGATCAGACCGTGCAGGCCGGATCACTAAATGGGCCATCGAGCTCGGAGAATTTGACCTCGAGTACCGACCCAGACCGACGATCAAAGCACAAGCGCTCGCAGACTTTATAGTCGAGTGCACCATACCGGATGAGGTCGAGCCCGAGCCTGAGCCACCAACAGAGCAAACCCCGAGTTTGACATGGACTCTGCATGTCGATGGCTCTTCAAACTCGGGGGGTAGCGGGGCAGGTCTCATCTTCATCAGCCCGGAGGGGGTGGTCGCTGAGCAAGCCTTGCGCCTCGAATTTCCTGCTTCCAATAATATGGCGGAGTACGAAGCGCTTGTCGCCGGACTCAAGCTAGCCAAAGAGCTAGGGGTGAAGGACTTTAAGGCCTTCAGTGATTCTCAGCTCGTCGTCAACCAAATCATGGGCGACTTCGAAGCCAGAGACTCGACCATGCAGAAGTATCTTCAGAAGGTACGGGATCTCACCTCGACCTTGGAATCTTTTCACATTCAACATATTGCCAGGTCAGAGAACCTCAGGGCCGACCAGCTGTCAAAGCTAGCGTCCTCCCGCATGAGCGAGCTTCCCAAAGCGGCAGCACTAGAGTATCTTCAAAAACCCAGTACGGAGGAGCCCGAGCAGGCCCTCTGCATTGAGTTCGAGCCAAGCTGAATGGACGAGCTCATCAGCTATCTGCAAGATGAAATCCTCCCTAGTAATGAACAAGAGGCTCGCCGAATAAAGCGCTCCGCCACCCGGTACATATTGCATGAGGGAAAGCTTTATCGGAGATCTTTCACCTCTCCCCTCCTCAGATGCCTCCGCCCAACGGAGGCTGATTATGCCATGCACGAAGTCCACGAAGAAATTTGTGGAAACCATCTGGGAGGACGAGCATTGGCCCATAAAATTCTACGCCAAGGATACTATTGGCCGACACTCCAGAAGGACGCTATGGACTTCGTCCGAAGATCTGACCGGTGCCAGAGAAACGCCAATATCCAACGCCGACCTTCGGCTTCCTTAACTTCAATCAGCTCCCCTTGGCCTTTTGCCCAGTGGAGAATTGACATTCTAGGGCCATTTCCACTGGCTACCGGGCAAAGAAAGTTCCTGGTCGTCTCCATCGACTATTTTACTAAGTGGGTGGAAGCCGAGCCTCTTGCCCGGATCACCGAGCAGAAGATGCGGAATTTTGTCTGGAAATCAATAATTTGCAGATTCGGACTTCCCCGCATTCTCATATCTGACAACGGTCGCCAGTTCGACAACATTCACTTCAGAGAATTCTGCTCCGAGCTTGGCATTGACCACCGCTTCACCTCGGTCGCGCACCCTCAGACAAACGGAGAAACCGAGGTAACAAACCGTACTATTTTGCAGGGGCTCAAAGCCAGGCTCGACAAATCCAAAGGACAATGGGTCGAAGACCTATACAATGTCCTGTGGGCTTACCGGACCACGTTCCGTGTCCCCAGCGGCGAGACTCCCTTCAACCTGACATATGGGACGGAAGCTGTCATTCCGTTGGAGATCGGACTCCCATCTCCAAGGGTGGAACATCATGACACCAGCTCCAACTCCTCGCAGCTTAGAAACAACCTTGACCTGATCGAGGAGACGAGAGAGGCCGCCCGAGTTCGCATGGTGAGGTACCAGCAAAAAACGGCTCAATATTACAACGCCAGGGTCAAGGTCAAATCCTTCAGAGCAGGGGACCTTGTCCTCAGAAGAGCCGAGGCCTCCCGACCAACTGAGCAAGGGAAATTGGCTCTGAATTGGGAAGGACCTTACCGAGTCACGCGCGTCCGCCGACCCGGAACTTACAAACTAGAGTCCCTAGATGGGACTCCCATTCCGCGAAGCTGGAGCTCTGAAAACCTCTGCGTGTACTACCAGTAGAACCCCAGGGGGTCCCCCACTATTCAACCATGAATTTCATTTTATGATAAACTTGCGATAGTTTGCGTATTTATTCGAGCTCACCAATCCTTCTAAATGTCTCATGGTACCAGGCTTGTTCTCCTCCCCCGACCACGGTTGGGATGCCCCGATATCTCGGGATGATAGAGTACCTGCATGGACTCCCTGAAGATGTTCGTGAGCTCGTGATGCGTTCTTCGACGAGCTCGGCTCGTTCTCCATCGATTTCAACCAACGAGCTCGGCTCGTTCTCCATCGGCCAACGAGCTCGGCTCGTTCTCCTACCCCGAGACGTCGGGATGCCCCGATATTTTGGGATGCCCCGATACGTCGGGACGCGGTCTCCACCAACCAACGAGCTCGGCTCGTTCTCCATCGACTTCAACCGACGGGCTCGGCTCGTTCTCCATCGACTTCAACCAACGAGCTCGGCTCGTTCTCCATCGGCCAAGGAGCTCGGCTCGTTCTCCATCGACCAACGAGCTCGGCTCGTTCTCCTACCCTGACCACGGTCAGGATGCCCCGAGACGTCGGGATGCCCCGATACTTCGGGATGCCCCGAGACGTCGGGATGCCCCGATACGTTCGGATGCCTCGAGACGTCGAGATGCGGTCTTCACCGACCAACGAGCTCGGCTCGTTCTCCATCGACTTCAACCGACGAGCTTGGCTCGTTCTCCATCGGCCAACGAGCTCGGCTCGTTCTCCTACCCCGACCACGGCCGGGGCCGGGATGCCTCGAGACGTCGAGATGCCCCGATACGTCGGGATGCCCCGAGACGTCGGGATGCGGTCTTCACCGACCGACGAGCTCGGCTCGTTCTCCATCGACTTCAACCGACGAGCTCGGCTCGTTCTCCATCGACTTCAACCGACGAGCTCGGCTCGTTCTCCATCGGCCAACGAGCTCGGCTCGTTCTCCTACCCCGACCACGGCCGGAATGCCTCGAGACGTCGAGATGCCCCGATACGTCGGGATGCTCTGATACGTCGGAATGCGGTCTTCACCGACCAACGAGCTCGGCTCGTTCTCCATCGACTTCAACCAACGAGCTCGGCTCGTTCTCCATCGACTTCAACCAACGAGCTCGGCTCGTTCTCCTACCCCGACCACGGTCGGGACGCCCCAATGCTTCGGGATGCGATCTTCGTCGACCAGCGAGCTCGACTCATTCTCCTGTTCATGATCAGCGAAAAGTCCGTGGTTCGCAATAAGCTGGATTTTTCTCTCCGCCGACGTCCTCAAAGAACGGACTCCGAGCAGAGGAGCGTCTTCAATCGCCTCGGCGTAAGAACGCTCACGGTACCAGGTACCCATTTATATAATATTTTTACATTATCTTATCTATTCTTGGATTTCTCTGCCGACGTCCTCAAAGAACGGACTCCAAGCAGAGGAGCGTCTTCAGTTGCCTCGGCGTAAGAACGCTCACGGTACCAGGTACCCATTTATTTAGTATTTTTACGTTATCTATTCTTGGATTTTTTTCTCTGCCGACGTCCTCAAAGAACGGACTCCGAGCAGAGGAGCGTCTTCAGTCGCCTCGGCGTAAGAACGCTCACGGTACCAGGTACCCACTCAATGTCTACGTTCTCAATTTACTTTCATCCCTGATTAATTATCTGAATAAACCCCCGACTGACGTCGAGGTACCTGGTCGGGCCAATCGTCGCCCGGCCTCGACCTTCCTACGTACACCGATTAACAGCAAGCTTAGTTTATACTAGGCTCGGTGAATCCCCGTCGCGAGCTGACGAGCATTCAACCTATTCGTCGGAAAAGAATCCGGTCCGCCCCGGCAACTCGAGGCTCAGACTCAAAGTTCACTAACTTTGCTAAAAAATTAAGTCCTAGTGACCGTCCTAGGGCTCGGCCAAATTCTGGGCTAGGCTTGGAAAGACTTTCCGAGCCCAAACACCCTAAACGTAAGCATTACTATATTGCTGGTCGAAGGACCGAGCAATGGAGCTCGGCAAGCCGAGCCTAAACGCAAGTCCTGTGGCGGACGAAGTTGGGGCCATAGAGCCCATGCCCTTGGAGCCTAAAGAGGATCCAAGCAGAGGAACCAAAGTATACCAAAGACAAGGCATCGCAAGTATAAGGAAAATACGTGTATATTCATTTCAAAAAAGCCCGTAGGCTAAGTACAAAGACTCGGGCTCGGCCCTTACAAGTGTGGGGACCATCCCGACTTAAAAAAAAAAAAAAAAAAAATATTACACTAAGGCTCGGCCTCGACAGCTTCGGGAGCGGCCGGCTCTGCAGTCGGGGCTTCCTCTTCGGCGGCCTCAACAGTAATAGGAGCAGCCTCCGAGGCAGCCTCGGTGACTTCAGGGACCGCCTCAGGCAGACCTCCCTGGTCGGCCTCCGAAGCCTCCGACCTTTCGACCCCTGCTCCCGGTTTGAGCAGGTCTACGTCAAAATCCGGAAGGAGCCTCCGCAATTGGTTGCGGAAGTCCCTGAAGCCTTAGATCAGCCCGTTCACACCCTCTTCTTCTAGAAGGTCACGGAACTCATCCGACTCCCGGAAGAGCGTCACCGCGCTCTGAGCTTGCTCCCGAGCCTCGAGCTCCCGAGCCTCGTGATATGCGGCTTTCCGCTCGAGGTTTCTTATTTCCCGCTCGAGCTCCAAGTGTCTGAGGCGGGCATTCCCCACCTCCTGCTCGCGGCTGGCCAATGCCAGCTCGGCCTCGGCCAAACGAGCCTCTACGGCGCGCACTTCGGATCTCGCAAGAGTGTGCGCGCCCTTCTCTTCTTCGAGCTCGGCGGTCAGAGCTCGGATCTCGTCCTCGGCTGCTCCAACCCTTGCTTGGAGCACCTGACGCTCGGCCTCGGACGCCTGGCATCTCGCCTCGGCCTCCTCGTACCCTCGCTGATACTTTCGGGCCCGCTCCCGGTAGTCTTGTACAACGTGCATCAGCGTCTCCGTCTCGTGCAAGTGCTGTAAAAGAGGCGTGAAAAAATACCGACCAGTTGGGTGCGTAAGGCACCCGCTCCTCCGAGCCTGACGGGCCCGGAAGGCCAGCTTCGGCTGGCCTGGGCGGAGCCGACCCCGAGGCTCCCTGACTGCTCCCCGGCTCGGAGCTGGAGGGCTGGGGTCGAGTAGGCGGCCGATCCGACTGCCGCAAAGCTGGAGCGGGGCGCGCAAGCGCCAGACCCGCGGAACTCCTCCCCTGGTCGGCAACTGGGGCATCCTGCCGACCAGGAACTTGCGCCAAGGGCACCGGGCACGGGAGCACCACTGAAGCTCCCCGGGAGCCCGTGCCCCTGGAATCCGCGCCCTCCCTCCGACCAACGTCGGAGTGCGCGGGCCGAGAAGCGCCCGCCTCGGCCACTATTGTCGCCGGGGGCGCCGAGGTTTTCGCTTTCTTCCTCGGCTCGGTTGGCTCGCCGAGAGCTCGGCTACCCTCTTCTGAAATCGGGCGTAGAGGACCTCGCTCTTGGTCACCATCTTTGCGATATCTGCAAGGGCGAGCAGGATCAGAACATTAGAACAGTAATAAAACGGAAAAGACACCTTGCTACTATTCTTACCATGGGGACGCGCCGAGCTCAAGCCAACATTTACTAGAGCGTCCTCACTTATGAGGCCTCTCAGTAAAATACCGCCCCCGAGGCTCCGGATGGTGTCGATGATATCCTACTCACGTAGAGAAAGCTTGGGGGGTTTGTTGATAGACCTGAGCTGGGTCGGCCCCCACCTAGGGTCAAACCCCCAGGTCCGTTCAGAGCCTAGAAAGAAGAATTTCTTCTTCCAGTCATGAATGGACGAGGGAGCGCCCTGAAAGAGTGGCCGACCCGCCCGAAGGGCGATGTAGAGCCACTCTCCGTCTCCCGGATTCGACTTTAACACAAAAAGTCGCCGGAAGACGTTGACAGAGGTCGGAATCCCTTGCAATAAGCACAAGGACAGGAAACCGATCACTGTCCTCCAGGCGTTCGGAGCAAGTTGTGCCGGAACCAGTTGGTATACCGTCAACAACTCATTCACGAAGCCGTGAAGAGGAAATCGTAGACCGGCCCAGAGTGATTCCAAATACACTCCAATCCGGCCTACCGGATGATCGGTTACCCGATCCCCCCGCCTGGCGGGTTCCAGACGGAACCCTTGAAGAGGAAAAAACCACTCTTCGGTCATCTCGACCTCCAGGACGCTCATGGTGGACTCGACTTCACTCGGGATGGACCCCATTATGAGGAAGAGAGAAATTAAAAGGAAAAATGAAACCTGTGGAAGACGCCGGAGAAAAAGAACTTCGGGTTGAAAAGAACTGGAGGAAGAAGGCAATAAGAAAAGGACGGAAGGCCAGGGGAAAGTTTATATAGACCTCCCCAACGGCCCGGATCAGCGAGAAAAACGCTGCATCTCATTTAGATTACGACACGTGTCGGCCCAAAAGACAGCGCCGCATTTAATTCAGGATGACGCTTCGAACACCGAAGCGCCACATCGGATCGTGCGGCCCCATCATGAGCCCACGACGCGAGGACGCTTCGGAGAAAGCGTCCCAATAATGAGATATTTCGGAAAGGAGGAGACGCCGCCTATTAAGGGCACCTCGAAGCGCCCGATAATTCGAAGAGCGCAACAATTTAAAATTTTCGGAATCTGTAATGACCCAACTGAAACTACTTCCCGCGCTCAAGCTGGTAGCCAGCTGGAACTCGGAAGTCGGAGGGTAGTGTTGGGGGAAAAACCCAAGTTATGCCGCCTCGGAGGCGCCCGACCAGAAGGGCGCCGACCAGCAGCGCTCAAATAAAGAGCGCCGACCAGAGAGCGCTCAACTAAAGAGCGCCGACCAGAGAGACTCAACCAAGGAGCGCCGAATAGAGGTGTTCGGCTAGAAGGAGCCGACCAGAAAGCGCCGATCAGAAGCAATCCCGCCACAGGACATTTCCTTAGGTAACCAGCTCGGCTCGGAACCCGGGCCGGGCCCTTGCCTTAGCCAAACTCTCAGTCCCCGCCTAACCCTCTAAGGGACCTGACAACTCCACTACAACCTGCCACCATCTCTAAGCCATCAAGGCGCAAGATCTCCGCAAGTATTCGGCACGATCTGTCATTAATGCATGAGACCCCCTCAGGTCTCCGATGCACTCAGTCATTAAATGAACATGGCTCAAGATGATCTCCGGATCACTGAACCATCAAAGCGTATGGCTCTCCCTGACCGCCGGTTCACTCGGTAATTAATGCACTTACCATCTACGAATCCTAGGCCCACCACGGCCGACGGTTCAACCACTCCAACGGGTCCGATCAACCGCGACAACTCCCTGACTCCGGTCTGATTCGGCCTTATTCTCCACTACGCCATTAATAAGTCAAATCGTACTCAATTATCACGGAAAAGGACAAAACCCCTGTCACCTCCCAGGTAACATAATACCCTTCTATAAAAGGGAACCTGGGGGGAAGGAGGGAAAAAAAAAAAAACACGGACACAAATAAACAGCACAGACACAAAAGAGGAAAAACATTCCTCTCCTTGGCTCCTCCCACATATTAGCCCCCTCTGACTTAAGCATCGGAGGGCCGGCGCTGGAAAGCCCGGCCACCGGCTTTTTTTGCAGGACTCTCTCTCGCCAGGAGGACGCCACCGGCCGGCGCATCGCCGTCCACCGTCCCTGCGGCGGAGCTCCTCTCCCCTTGGCTCGCGGCGGCCTCCGGGTCCAATTTCCAGCAACACTAAGGATTCAAACCATGAAAAACCCAAGACAAAAAAACTTCAAAACCTTGGCTATTAAATGCTCTTTGATATACCAGATTCTGACTTTTCTTTTTAAATTCAGTTATTTGATTTTATGGTTTTGAGGACCCCCACTGTTTAGAAGGGATGTTTTCCTCGTTGTTCAAAACTGCTCCAACATGGAAAAAATAGTTCTCTCTTTCATCCCAACCCAAGCAGTCATTGTTCACCCCTTTCCATCCATAGACTCCTCATTCTTCAGTAACTCCAAAAACTTCAAAAGTACATATTGATGTGGTGCACCACTACTTGAGCATCATAGTGTATTGACATGTCGATTGCCTATTATGAACTTGACACATATATTAATAAGGGAGCATACTTTTCAGGATGAAGGCTGTTGCACAAATTTTCTGAGGGATATATTCTCTCACTGTTGGATGTTATGCATATTCTATTTGATTCATTTAGTGCTTGCATTCTATTGTGGAATGTTTATGCACCTGCTTTAAGTAATTAAAAGATAGCACAAAGTTGCTGCTTCGTAGAAGCACAGCATAATTTTCCTTACAGGGTTAATCCAGCATATGCATGCATCTGTGAAAGAGCATTTAATAGCACACAGTACTTGGGCTTCTTGTGTAGTGATATTAGTTCTGAGCATATAACTAAATCATAAATTGCAATTGAATCAGTGTAAAAGATAGGTTATCTTGTTGATTGCACAGCCTTAGTTAGCTTGTGTTCCACGACAGGATAAAACATCAAATAAATACTAGCGGTTCAGGCATTTACAACTTTTGTTTCCAAAAAAACGAAGACATTTTAGTTGTTTGGTCTGAACTGTTTGAGAATCCGAATGACGCAGGTATTTCTATGGCAGGCTCCAGCATCTAAAATGCTTATGCTTGACATTACGTATATACTTGTGGTGTGCAATTTGCTAGTCTAAATAATAATCATATGAACAGTGCAAATGCCGAATCATGGCTGCAAAGTATGTCGTAGCGAGATGATGGCAAAATAACATGTTCATATCTTGCTTCCTATGTGTATCTGTATTTTCTATATACATACATACATACATACATACATACATGATTAATTAATTAATTAAGTTCATTTACTTCTCAACTGCGTAGCAGATTAATGATCAGTTAGAATAATTTTAGCGTAGACACCTACTAAAAGTTTTGTTATATAATTTTGCTGTCAACGTTTGTCAGCCAAATATTGCCATCCACCATCTAGTGCTCGGTTAACATGCTTAGTTGCCTTAGCAGCACCATTCAACTGAAACAAACCAAATCACATGTTGCATTTATGCTTTTCACTAGTGGAAAAACAGAGTCTCTGTTGATAAAGTGATTTGTTATATGTAGGGTGGTAAATTTCTCGATGGTGATCCTTCAGATGATAGGATTTAAACCGATTAGGTATTTTCTGATCAGCATTTGATGTATGCTAGCAGGGAAAATTTTCAGCATGCCTTGCAGTCTCTTACTGAGCTTAGGCCTTGGAAATGTTGCTTATGATTCTATCAGATTTCAGATTTTTTTGTTTAATTATTCATCTTATTATCTTCTTTATTCGTTTGCTTCCAAGCATGGAGGTTCCAACTGCTGGCCTCATTCCAATCATACTTAAACAGTTAAACTAGTCACAGAAGTTCAAATATTGTTTCAAATCTCATCTTCACTGGTTTCTGGAATCGGGGTATTACGACCTGGTGGAAAAAGACCATTAAATGGCAATAGCTTTTGTTATAAATGGAAATGGCACTTTACTAGTCAGATCCATCTTTCCTTCCCAGGAGTCGTTAGCTCTTTCCGGTCGCCGTTAGCAGCTGCTATTTAAATTCCATTCCCGCTACCGTCGTCAACGGTTAAACTCCTCGGGCATCCGTCCGTTCTTGCTTCTGGAGTTCAGGACTAGGTCTCATAGACTGATTTAATGCAGTGCCCGCTTCAATTGCTTGAATGGGCTTCGAAGCTTGTATAAACATCGAAAAATGGGCGATATCAGGCCGGCACCTCCCCCTTCAATTGGACAAATACATCGATAGTGGCTAGGATGGATATTTCGTATCCAAAAACTAGCAGTTCACCCCGCCAATCCTCTGGGACCCAAATAACTCAATTTTTGCCTATGAACGATTTTGTGTCAATGAATTAATTCGATCCAAAACTTGAAAAGCATGTCAGCCTCTTTGTCCCTCCCGATTCAGCAGCAGAAGCATTATCAGCTTCCAAAGAAGATGAAGCTATCGAGATAAAAATTAGGTGCTGCTCTTCCGACTAAGAAAGCGATTGAGAAAACCAACAATGCTATCCAGAACTTTATTTTGAATATCTTAGGTAAAGATCACAAGCCGGATCACAAGAATTGACAATCACTCACGACCGATAAAAGGTACCTTTGTCCAACCTCAATAGTCTGAAAAGTTTCTTCCATCAAAGCATGATAGTTGCATTTTATGGTCAGAACTCACACCCACATGGCAAATTCGGAGCACCACCATGCACTAGATAACATAAGGCACAAGGACGATGTATGCACATATCCAAACAGTACCAAGAGAGTCGAGGAAAAACCATGCACCGACCGACCAGGTGCCTCGAAAGGCTTGGGTGAGGGGAGGGAGGTGCAGAGGATGGGCCGGGATGATGAATTAGACTCGACCTATGCTGGCCTTATACTTAATCCACCGCTGGAAAATTCTCTTCAATAGGCGATAATCTCTCTTCTCTCTTTTGAAGTTTCCACAAAGCGACCAATGTTTGTTTATTCTATTTTGCATCATACATTTGTATGCGTGTGCAAAGTACATATTTATGCAAAGTTTTACTGATCTATGCTTCTGGTTGGGGTCTCAAGATGCCAAGAAATAGATCCAGCAATTTGTTTCACAAGCTCAAGCCTCCCAACTTACATCATCAATACAGTCAGTATGACATTATGAGCCATAAGGAAAAGTAAAAGAACAAGTGTATATTGACGTACGACATTCCTTAAGGATGAGTCAGAAGTCCATCTGTTTTTTGTTGTTTTATTTCCTTGAACTTGGAAACTTGAGTTGGATCAGGATAACATACACCAGTCTGTGTCTACCTTCGCACTCTCGCAGTGCCATGAGCAAACTTATTACATACCAAAGTATTGTTTCAATTTTATGGATACAAGGAAACATCTAATATTTCGATCTCTATTGCTAAATATTACAATTTCATAGGACCCAAAAATCTGTACACCTGCATGGTAAATTATAGCAATATTTTCAATATATACAGGTTCTTCACTTTACTTGCTTGTCTCTGCATGTTCTGAGCTCTTGAAGATGGAGCCCTGCCACAAATTCCGTATGTTGGCCACTTAATCTGACCATAAAAAGTCCAATGGAAAAGAAAAAGGCTCTGTTGGGCCGGGCTCATCTAGTCATCACCACAATCATCTGAAGATATGCATCTTTAATCCAAGCAGCGATCATCAACTCAAGTCAAAACCAGCATCTGCACTTATCGCATACATCAATTTGGTCTGCATTTGTTCTTTACTGCATAGTCATCGTTGTCCAATCCATCAAGAGACATAGGGAGGAAGAAAAACATTGTTAGCGGAATGGATATGTACTTAATACGTAAGCAGGATACTTAATTCGTATCTTGCACACCATATGACCAAAAAAGCCATCCCCTCAAAATATTAGCAAACCTGAGCTTTTTGCATAGGTATTTGGGTATTTGGGAATACAGAGCACGCAACTCTTTGATATGAAAACTGGACAAAAAGTAATCTTTCAAGCTATACATGGCGGGTAAACTGGTTGGCTGGTTTACTATATTCATCACCATGACAAAAAAGAATGTAAGATCAAGCTTGTTTTTCTTTTAAAAAAAGAAAAAAAAGAACTGGGAGGGGCTATTCCGCATGCTTTGCATACCCAACCACCACCTAGGCCAGAGCCCAAGAATCCCAGGTAGACCAAGCTACTGCTCACGGAATCTATGGTTTATATATTTAGGGGTCAAAGCAAGGATGGACACCCTTCGCAATCAAACCCCCGCCCCTCGCCGCAAGTGCGGCGCCGAGGGTTGTACCATCTAAACCAAGTTGACCTTGTTTTTCTTAACCAACAATGATGTTGAGAATGCATGAGTGCTCCCTCCCAGGTCAACTGTTCATGCCACCACCATGATTACATTCCCCATGTGCATGGAGTCGGCCTACCCCACCTACACCTAGGCTAGAGTCCAAGCCTCCAAGCAGACCAAGCCACTGCTCGTGGAAATGTGATTTATATACTTGGGGTCCAAGCAAGGATCAACGTCCTTCACCATTGAACCCCTGCTCCTTGCGACAAGTGGTGAGGGTTGTACAATGTGAACCAAGGATTGGTGGTTAAGCTTGTTTTTCTTAACCAACAAGGGTTGAGAAAAGATAAGTAACCCCTCCCAGGTCAACTGTTCATGCCACCACCAGGGTTAGGTTCCCAACGTGCACGAAGTCACCCTCAAAAGCGCATGCATAAGTGATAAGACCCACCTTTCAGGCGCAGTATCATATAGCAGCAGACCCTTTGAATAGGGACTAAAGTGCTTGACGACTCTTGTTTTTACTCCCCCCAAAAATTCTTTACTACTCAAATTCAAGTTACAAAATATTTTACAGCATCCCTTGGTTATTTCCTTTCTAAGACGAGCAATATAAGTTGCTAGATTACTGCAATTTGTTTTCTCTAGTTTTGTCTTTTGCAACAACAGTATTAGAAAATCGTTGCAATCGCAAAGGGAGTTTCGAAATGGCTGAGAATTTGTAAGCTTATTTGATTGAGACTGTTTATTTGGGCACCTTAGAAGAAACAAATGACAATGAACTTGGATAGGTAAAGGAAAATATCAGGCAAAACTAGAAAGAAGATAATTGAAATGAGAATAGTATTTTGAGTCTTGGACAGAGGTTGGGTATAATAGGAATATAAAGAGTTTTAAGTGAAGTATAAATCATATAGAAAATTCCAACAACTTGGATAAAGAGTGGCTTTATTGTAATTAGCAAAAGTACTTAGTAACGATGTACCATCTCTAGCATATGAAACATTACTCAATACTGATACTGTTATGTAAGCTGATGATGATGAACAAAGTAATTTCAAGGTACTCAGGCATGTAGGAAGCTAAATACCACTGAAGAGTTATCCTTTTAATTAAGACAATTTACTTACGTTTTATATGGTGGGAGCTTCAGCAGATTCATGCAAGTGGCTGATGTCGGTAAACGGTCAAGATCCTCTTCAGAAGCATTCAAAGGAGCAGCCCTACAATTAAGAAAAGCCCAATCACGATCAAAAGTCAATATTAATATGAGCATGAAAAAAAGAAAAGAGTTACTAACCTCTGTATGCAGAACTGTGGTTCAAGATGCTTAAATCCAAGAAGTGGTCCGCGAGAACATCCGGTCACAAACCTGCAAGATTTTCAACAAAAAATGTTGTAGCTTATCAAGATTAAAATGATCTGCCAACAATCATGGCAGGCAAGCTGAAGCTGACAAACTTATAAACTTGGATAATTTGAAACCAAACATAGCATGTAATGTTCAGCCTATTGTCAGCAAAAAACAGCTGTTGTAACGTATCCTTATGGGACATAATTTCCAGAATGTCTAGTTAAAAGGCAGGTAACTGGCAGGAAGCAGTACATATATTGAAAAATGTAACAAAACCATATTGGTCAATCAGAAAATAGAGAAGAACTAATACCATATTATTAAACCCAGACTGGAGAGTTACCCAGATATGGGGCAGGATCACCATTTCACTGGTCTGATCACCCAGTCAATTGGTTAGACTGATTTTACCATATAGAAAAGTTAGATATAACGTACGAAAATTACGCATAACTTAATAAATCATCTACTTTAAATACTACTCTTTAGATCACATGGATCTACAATCTAGACTACTCTCTGATTGCAGAATAAATAGAAAATAATCATGAATCATCTAATCTAAAAAAATGTTAAAAAATTATATATAACGTAGAAATATGCAGAATATATTATTTTTTATTATTATAAATAGCAAAATTCTGAGAATATCTGAAAATAAAATGAAGTATACTTTAACTTTTCACCAAAGGAAAACTAATTTTATTTTTTATATAAAAGGTTTGATTATGAAAACATTACAATCTATTTATAGTAGCTTCATCTAACAACACACACATATAAGTATAATATAATTACCATATTACAGCATTAAATGCTGTCTAAGTGGCTGAGTGGTTCCCAAGTGTATTAGAGATTAGGAGATTGAATCTCTGCTCGAGCATTTGTTTTCCAATTCTCTGATTTCTTAGAGTCCAGTGGTTCACACAGTTTTTCTAAATGGCCAGGTCACCAGTTTTCACAAAAACTGTCCAGTTCAACCCAGTTTTCTAAAGGTCAATTACATTTCCAGTCCAGTTTTCCACATGGCCAGGTCACCGGTGTTCACAAAAAGTATCCAGTTCGATCCGGTTTTCAAAAGGTCAATTACATTTCCAGAACTGGCCATGTGGAATATTGGGCAAACCAGACTCTTAACAAATCAAAGAATTAAAAAAATAATGCTTAAGTGGATATTTGATCTCCTGATCTCTCATACACTTAAGAACTGCTCTAACTGGACCCAATAAGGAGCCAGTTCGCCTGTTTTCTGGTCCAACAGGCCAGTCCAGTCTGGTTTTAATAACTATGACTAATACAATGCATATTCATCAAATATTTAGCGGCACTCTTTAAATTTCTACTTTCCTTCCAACAGAAAAATGCTTGAGAAAGAGCAGTTGATCCCAGTAGATCGGAAAATTCTACAAGGAACTTATCAAAGCATGATGCAGATCAACTAATTCTTATGATACCTGCTAACCATAATTACCTAAATGAAATATCTGAATACCATTTTACCCACATTTTGAGCTATTCATCAAGAGGCATGAGCATATGAACTCTTACCGAGAAATTTAGTTGCTACTAACTGATACATGCATTACTTGTCTTAAGATGAACTTTTTACTGCTTATACTAACTGTACAATCCTGAACTTTTGTTACTTTATAAACCGCATGTGACATTAAACTGTGAAGAATCGAGGACAAACATTTAAGCCATATTACTAATCCTGAATGAATTCCATAAAACCCTTTTTTAGTTTATCCGATCTTCTTGCTGTTAAAAACTTGGACACAATCGGAAAAATGGAAGCCTTGCAGGAAAACTATGACGAACAAACAAATGTACTAATTATATAAAAAAGAAAAACTCATAACAAGGCCAGTACGTGTGCATGCACATATTGGAGCACATGCATGGCTTGTCCATGCGCAAATGTTGTGTGCATATATCTTTTTTTTGATAATAATGTTTTGTGCATGCATCAAATAGGGAAAAAGGCTCACTTAAGAAATTTCTTCTGATACTCCAACGAAAAGCTTTTGAGGACTTCCCAGAACATCTGAATTACATGGTGATCCTGCAAAGGTGAACACTGTCAAAATGATAGCATTGAACAGCATACAAATACTACACCAAGCAAGAAAAAACATTCATACAACAGAATGCTTATGAAGCACATTATATTTCACTCTTGCCCATCAATCGAAAAGAAAAATCAACAGTACTTGTACTGGTCTAGTTAAATAAAGCATAACCAGTACCCTTAGCATGCTAGATCCTAGTCTCCACTTGTTTGTAGGTGTCATCAAATAGAGAATATTGTATTACAAGTCATGCATGTAACAGAAAGCAAACTTCAATGTGCTCGACTGAGTGCATATAAAACCATAATGACTATAAACCAAGATAACATGCAAACTCAATAAACAAGTATATCAACATTACCAGATAATTTGATACAAATTGACTACCAAATATAGTTAGGTGATAGGATAACGTTCTAGCACAAAAGTAGAGATCAGGAAAGTGGGAAAGACAGAAATGGGGGTTCAGTTGAGTATTGAGGAAGGAAACCAGACAAGGTTTTGATGTCTGGCCAGGATGATTATAACTTATCGGCATCCAACAATGCATAAGGCAGTCTACTTGGTGGTCCAGAAGCCTCATATGATTAATGATATGAAGTTATTTGGTATCGACTTGGATTGAATGGTCAGCTCACTGATAATGACGAGGTCCTGAACAAATTAAGCTGTGTTCAACAAGTACATTTTTGTCAGTGTAAGCTATCCCATGAAAACCAGCAAGCAAAATTGGTCCATAACATTATTAGCTACAACTTGTAATTAGTTTGGATCAAAAGTATGTAGGTTTGGTGGTATGGCTAATTTGGCAAAACATAACATTGGTTTTGCTCTTGAATGAAACATAAACTACTTGTATGCTTACATTCTAAATGGAGGAAAGCCCAAACATTTTAGTTGAGAGCACCTTCCCTTCACTATGAAGAGTGTAACAATCCAATTCTAAACAAAAATTGAGCCAAAGCAACTTTGTTGTCCCGAGTCAGGTCGTTGCTACCAAAGCTTCATCAGTCTCATTACACACGATCTGAAAAATCTCCCCCCCCCCCCACTTTGCACCATATTGCAATACTGTAATCTCCAAATTTCATGTGCCGTTTGTTAATGATATATCTTTATGAATATTATATTGATAACACAATTGCTTTCTGAAGATTGAAATAGAAAAACCAAAATATTATTGGTTAGTTAGAATTTTTCAACTGCACTCTTTTTATCTGATTATTCGAGAAGTTCCTAAAAAACTAAATATATTGTTTCCCCAGCATGTCCCAGTAACTCCTCTTTTTGCCTTTTGTCAAGTCGGTCACTTGGATATGTCTCTGATACTGATTCTCACATCTGTGTCCATAGGACACTGAATCAAACTTCTCTTATAGGAAAAGAAAGTAATAACAATTTTGCAAGCTTCCAAAGGATATGCCTTATGCAACAAATGATAAACGAGAAATACCACACTGCTGGGTAATAGCCACCATAATAATGAACACTAGGATGCAGACTATGAAGCATGGATATGGATACATGATATGAATATGACACAGTACTGATAGGTTAACATGCCAAATCTTGAAAAAAAAAGATAAAAAGGGCTGGGATATGATAGTAAATAAATACATGTCTTTCTCTTTAATATCTATGTAAAAAGCATTTTTAAAGTATAATGGGTTATTACAATGAGAACATGAGCATCAAAAACTTTAAAAATATAGCCCTGCTTGCTATCGCTTTTGTTTCCTGTTTTTGTTTCAAAACTAGACTAAGCAGATATGTATGACGAAACACTTATGTTATTTTCAGACTGTTTGCAAAACCTTTAGATTTTTTGGTAACAGAGACCTATAGCCTTCAAAAAATGTGAAAATAAATGCAAGGAATGGCAAAATAAAAGTTTTGCACAAATGCTATTGTGAACATCAATCTCCATGCAGTATTCTACTAATTTGGAGGGAAACAAAAACAAAAATAAAAAACACCAATGCCAAAAGGTACCCTTTCCCCTCATCTTTGGGGAGGTCTAGGAAGTATCTGATTTTTTTAAATTTGAAAATACATAGTTAAAAATAAGCGACCCGCACATATCCGGATCATATACAATAAGCATCATATCCAGTATGCTATCAGACATGAGCATGGCAATCAATTTGAAGTATCTGTGAAACATAGGTTGCAGGTTATTTAGCTGAAAAGTCAGAACTGGCACATCACCTTTGAAGTAGAGTCATCATAACATCTGCTAACTCATGACATAGTGATCATAAGCAAAACATAATATAATTACACATAAAGCACAATGGCATTTAGCCTTCCAAAGTAGCATGCTCTCATCACCAAGTCCAAAATACAGATCACCAGTTATTATTATATTCAGTGACGTAAAACTTACTGGATGATAGCCACCACTATAATGGGCATTGGAGCACAGATCATCGATATCCATGCTTTCTAGTGAGCCTGATATAAGAAGCTGTTAAAAAGAAAATCAATATAAGACCAGTAAATTCATTTCCTTATATAACATAAACAGTAAAGGTGTTGACAGAAGAAATATTACAGACAAGATTAACTATGATGCAGCTGGCAAAAGAGTAAATTGATTCCTACAGCAGCCATACATTAGGTAAAATTAAGCATTGCTAATGTGATTCACTAAAAATAATTACTCTTAGGCTTAATTTATCCTCAAAGTTGTTGATTTAATTATGATAAAAAGTATTTTTTTAAAATTAGTATATCTATGAACTGAAGATACGGTGCACTCAGAAATCTGACTATCATTATTAGCAGCAACATGCATGCACCAGTTGATTTAAAGAAAAGATTGTTAGATGGGCCAGCCATATCTTTACAGTCAAAATGTATGAGTTATTGATCAATAGAAATAAAGATACAAGCCAGACAACAAATATACTTTATATTCCTTAGCATTTTCAGAAATCCCTACTAAACATGTATGGTGGACAGATATTCTTAAGAAATGGCTCAGAAGAAGAGTTTCACCACTAAATGATAAGAACTAGAGAGCATGCTAAACCTACAGACCTGAGCCCTTCCCAACAAGAAGAGCTCCATGCATCAAGTTATAAATCAGCAATCTTTGACAATGTTTTGCAACCAGCTTACAATTTAAGATGAGTCTTATTTGTCAGTGCAAATAAACTGGTTAAGGGAGCTGCCGACTTTACTTTAAAAATTGCAAAATAAAAAAAGCCCCACCCCCTCGGGGCCCTTGTTTCATCCGAAACAGAGGAACTAGGGCAGAAGCCCTCTCCCACCCTTCCTCCGTCTCCCTCCCCCTCCCTCTCTCTCCCACCCTTCCTCCGTCTCCCTCCCCCTCCCTCCCTCCCTCACCAGTTTCTTGAGCTGAGGGGTGGAACAGTGCCAGTCCATCCCCGGCACGGCTCAATACGCCTGAAACCAGGCGGTTCGGGGCGGTACAACAAACGATGTTAAGGAGTTTACTAGACTAATTCCCCTCAGGAATTCTACTAAAATGACACTAAAAAACACATTACATAGTTCAGATAGAAACACACATAATATATAGGTATAATAGGACACAACTCTCATTTCTAAAATTGTGACATGTATAGTACCAGAGGAATTGTGTGATCTGTGGAACTATCAAAAGATGCTATACAAAAACATTAAAGACCATAACTTTTTTTTTACAAGACAGTCTGAGGGAGATAATGCACAAAGTGAACTCTAGAAGGAGCCATAATATGGACCAACCAAAAGAATAGCAGTATTATATCTGGAACTTTTGTCATTGTCCCCACAGACAAGAGAGAAAAAAGTTTCAGCCTATCAATTCGGGATCAATAATATGAATCCTTAATCCCCCCAGGAACCTTATCAGATGTTAAAGATAAAGGAGCATACGTACTCATAAATCTGCAAATAATCGGAGTCCACAGACCACTTTACCTGAATTTCATGTTCATCGAACATTTCAATCCACTCCTTCTGAATAAGTTGTTCAAACCCCCGCAAAAAATGTGAACTTTGATGGCGAATCTGCAGATGGGAATGAAGCAAAAAAATAAAACATATAAGCCTTTGTAATACATGTGCAGAAAAGAAACTTGCAATAGACGATTGTACCTGATAATTCAGTCGATGATTAGAAATAAGATGAATAAACTGAATAACATTATCATTAGTAACACGTTTCTCTTTCCCACCAGGAAGTAGCTCCTCCTCTCTTTGTTCTCCATATTCATTGGTTACAATAACAAAATATAGTTCTAGTTCTGACACATCACCTTCATAATGCTGTGCATAAAATCCACAATTTGTGAATATAAATGGAAACATAATTAGTTAAACAAAACCTTTCGAACATAAGAAACATGAAGTAATCATGCTCAAATGTAAACAAATGTCTTTTACACTAGCAGTAATTGATTTCAGACAGGGAATACACAGAGAAGATTATGACAATGGCTTACTTGGATAGCGTCCCATGCATAATAAATTCATAAAAGAGTAAGTATGTTGGCCTTCAACCACCATAACATCACATGCTCAAATCTATGATATACATATAAACACACGTATATATATATGCATATGCATGCAACCATATGTACATGGATATACATGTAGCAGAACAAACTAGGGTGGAAAACAGATCAGATACTATGGTATATCCATATCTTCTCAACGAATACGAACATGGATGGGGATATTAAATGAATACCAAAATTAATATCCATATTAGTTATAGCGAAGTTTTGCAAAATCGACCCGAACTGCCCAGTTCAGGGTGTACGAAGCTAAATCAGTGCTAAAACAGGTGGATTTGCTACTTTGGTTCAAGATTCGGTCCAGATCGGCTAAAACCGAATGGAACCACCTAGTTCTGCTTAGTTCCAATTAGTTCTAAGCGCTCCCATGAGTACAAATTGATAAGACATCTTAGCCTTTCTGCTCTCTTTTCTCCTAAGAACATGAAGGGAAGGGTAGGATGGTGAGGAAAATCGGTGGCGAAGAGATTTTTTGCAGTTTTGAGCCCCAATCCAGACCAAGAGGTATAATCCCCCTCCTTTTCATTCTTTTTATGCCTAAAATAGGCCAAATATGGTCAAATAAGAAAAAATCATGCCAAAATTTTGTAATTTGGAACAATTTCATGCTATGTTGTGTATTGGCTTCAATCATGAAAAAGATCCCAACATCTACTATCAGCATGGAAACTCCATAAGGGACTCAATGTTAGTATATGTTTTGTAATTCAAATATATCTGATATTTGTATTTTCAAGCCAAAACTGAGAATTATCTATTTTTACTTATTACAATTGCATCCATCAAGCAATCATATGGTCTCCCAGAACAATATAAAAGAAAATAATATCAAAACAATCTTAAAATAACATAATAACCAGAAAAAACAATGAATAGGTACTAATACACTTTCGTGTACCATGCGTCGATATGGTATAGTATGATACCGTACCAACTTGGTAACTGATACCGAGATTGCTTATTTTAGTTATATTCGTATTTTCCTATCCAAATATGTATATAAGTTGAATGTTATTCAGACAAATAAAGCATATTTTTTGTAAAATTCAATAATGAAAACTAACATTAGTTATATAAATCATAAAGGACAGGAATAGAAACCACTATCCATTGCACGTAACTAAGGGTCTAAGGCATAGTTATTAAACCTACATAGAGACTGATTTGATCAAGATCCACGTCAATGGTCCAACAGGTTTTTTCATTAAAACACTAAAATCAAAATTATTTAAAATATAAATATAAATATATCAATAAATTTTACTCCTTAACTCCAGCATAAATACAAAGCAAACATTAAGTATCTATTTTTTAAAAAGCTTGTAAAAAATTTATGTACAGATGTAGGAGCACATAAAAGTTATTAATATTAAAAAAAATAATAATAAAAGTTCTAAAATATCATAAAGCATAAAATAAAATATATACGTCTTTTGTTTTTTTAGCAAAGAGAAAAGGATTTATCTTATAAAAAAATTAAAGATCAAAATATGAAATATCACAATATAACATTCTTCATACATATATGTTCAAGTTTTTCTTATAATTACCTTTTGATGCACAACTCAACCACATAAAGTCATCCTCTATAAAGGAATGAAGTGGCGAATCCTCACTAAGATATCAAATTGGAATCAAGTCCCAATATAACAATGAAGTCAATATTAAAGTCTGACATCTTTAACATGAAGGCATATAACTTGAAACATTGATCTGTGGTTTAAATTCAAATATAAATGAAAAATAATATACCCATCAAAAATTAAGTAAAAGGCCACTAGACAGAAAATTTTTACCTTTAAAAAGAGAAGATGCCGATACAATTCTTGATCAAGTGAAGGCAAGTCATGCAAGTAGTTGTGCCTAATTGAAATTGGCAAATATTAGTTTTAAAGGGGATTATGAAATAACAAACATACAACCAAAATGACAAGCTAAACTATTATGCAGGCAACAGCTGTCAATAAAATATTCCAAACAATATATTTACATAAAAAAATATCATGACTCCATCAGTTGATTTAATTACTTCAGAGTGTGTCAAATGCTTCTTAATTAGTACCATAAAAAAAAATCAAGAAGGATACACGTACTTTATAATTTCCTTTTTGTTATCTAAACCAACACCACTGAGACCATACGTTGAAGCAATAATCAACAGATAAGGTTCAGTATCATTCTGAATATTGTTGTCTAAAATTTTATTTCAAAATTTATTCTTTTTTATTTTCTAAAAATACCTTAATAAAACTATCAAAATTGGAATAGGATCTGACAAAATGTACTGGTTTAAGCTTGAACCCAGTCCCATGTCAATTGCACCCATGATTTGATAACTTAGCTAGATGCAGCAGGATCAGGTTAGCTATATCTTTTAAGGTCTTTGAAATGAAAACTACAACACCATGTACCTTAGATATGTTAATATGTAATGATACAAACCTTGCATTGGATAGACTGTACTGTGATTCCCATGTTAGAACATATGCTACATAATTTTTTTTACTTCTGATTATGAATAAAATAGAATTAGTGAAACTTAGTAACCATATATCTTGACATGGACCAATAGACAAATAAATTCCTTAAACGGATAATCCTAGTAAATAAATAAACTAAACCTTATACAGAACTTCGTTTATTTAAGAAAAAGAAAATCCTTAAGAAAAAAACAAGAGATGGACTAGAAATACATGTAAATTTGAAGCATGTGCAACCTTACTTGCGTTTGAATTTGCTCAAGAAGAATGTTGCAAATGGTATGTCAACAAGAATCCCTTCATACATTGCCTGTAAGAATAACAAACAAGCATCAAAGTATGCTCTAAGCTTAATAAGCTTAGAAATACAACCGAACCAAGCATCCCAACTTCTGCAAACAAAAAGGATAACATAAAAAAATAATAGAATGGAGGGAACTAAAAAGAGAAACAGTTCATAATTTGCCATTGAATAGAGAGCAAATACATATTTTGCCCAAGTTACCCACACTAAGAGTTAAAAAGGGAAGATGCATAGAGGATCTTGCATGGTAAAAAGGAGCTTTAGCATTAGCGCCATGAGACTTAACTTTCGCTAGATTATAAATTCGAGTCATCTCCAATAGAACAAGGTTCAAGATTCTAGTTGGAACAAACCAACTTTGGTCCGATCGATTTGAAAGTGAGGCATAAAAAAACACATACACAAACAAAAATTATGGTGTGTTAGGGGTGTGTGTGTGATGATGATGATGATCAAGAAGACGAAGTAGAAGGAGGAGAAGAAAAAGAATACATATATGTATGCATTATATTCATCTCAAATAGAACAAGGTTCAAGGTCCTGGTTGAAACAAATCGACTTTGGTCATATCAATTTGAAAGTGAGGCCTCCCCCTCCCTCCGCCACCCCCCCCCCCCCCCCAAAAAAAAAAATAAAAAAAACACATGCATATATATATATATATATATATATATATATATATATATATATATATATCTTCCTTGTTATATGTGTGTGTGAAGAAGAAGAAAAAGGATTCAGGTTCTGGTTGAAACTAATCAACTTTCGTCAGATCAATTTGAAAGTGAGGCACATAGAAAAAGTACATACATAGAGACATATATATCTGGTGTGTTAAATGTGTGTGTGAAGATGAAGAAGAACCAAGTCCCTGCTCTGACGTCACACAAAAACAGCTGCTGCTGCTGAGCAGAAGAAAATAAAAGGCACTGCTGCTGCTGAGAAGGAGGAGGAGGAGAAGAAGAAAGGGACAACAAAGAAGTTGCTTGATGCTGCCAGAGCTGAAGCTGGAGAGAAGCTGCTGGCATCTGGAGAGAGGAGAAGTTGCCACACCAAACCCTAGAGCTGCCTCTTGAGTTCCCCACTCTCCCTAATTGAAGTCACCTAATCAATTCATCAGCAGCTGAGATATGTTCCTGAAGTTCAAATTAATAAAATAACCTCTATTTAAGCAAGGCGCATTTTTTTGACACCCTAGGACTTCACTGAGGCTTGTGCCTTTGCACCTATTTGTAAGCCTCTTAAGGGGCTTTTCCTGGACCCAGGCAAGGCACTTGAGTGAGCTTCGCTTGTGCCTTGCCTCGACCCAAGTGACCTAAAATAATTTTGGGAGTTAGACAGCCAAGAATCATTAAGATATAACTTTTAATTATTGATGAACTGGCAAGACGAAAGGAATCAAGTTCTTGAAGATACAGTATGCTGACAATTTGTATCTCATGTATTTAAAAAAAAAAAAAAAATGTTTTCCTTATGGTGAGTCTCCATGAGCGCATTGACTTGTTAACTTGTCTTTATTCAGTTCTGAGAGCTAAATCCCAATTGCAATAGGAGACAAAAATCCAGAAGCAACTAAACAAGTCCAGTTAAATAATAAAATTTACAGAGCTCCAGTTCCTTTTAGAGCCCATTCATTGATAGTACAATCCATACATTCTCTGCCATCTCTTCACATCAAGATCATAACAAGTAACCTTTTGCATTATCAACTAATCAGAACATGATTTTACATCCATTTGTGTCACTAACAGTTTACTTAAAAAATCAATGGAATCATTGTACAAGAGATAATGGATTTATTTAATTTAGAAAAAACTGAAAACATGTCCTGACAAAATAATGCTAAGGACAAACATACAATCTAGCCAACATTGACAAGTCAAAAGCATGTAAGATCGCATGCTGTACCTCAAGCAGTTTGCATACAAATGCACAATACATATTTCTACCACATGCAAAAACTGGCACAAAATATCTAAAAGAATACCTTTCCAAGAAGACTTCCAAGAAAATGGAAAAATTGAAGATGTTGTTCATGAATCAGTCCTGATCCAGGGTTTGGATACAGAAGATGATCGGCCGTTTCCTAAAGAAAGCAGCAAGAGAATAGAGGTTAAGAACAAGAAGTTAGGGTAGTAACATAGGAGGAAAGAAACAAAATGAGTTAAATATTCATCTACTCAATGCGAAATCATCTGCATGCTAATATGTTTAATCATCTTAGTAAGATAGTGCATTTAACATCATGAATTGTTAAACAAATTCATTGGCAATCTCAACGAAACAGAAAACTACCTCAAACTTCTTTAGCCATCGTGATCAGAACTCAGAAGTCCTTGCAATCACGAGTATAGAAGTTGTGATTGTAGATCACAATTATGATGCAGCAATAAATTAGATACATTAGGAGATATTCAAAAATGGTCCCATAAGACAAGTCTATATGGTAAAAACAAGAGGTTTCAGCTGAAACATTCTTGAGTTCAAATGACTGACTGAATGCATTTACAACTGAAAAAAGAAGCAAGTCACCATATTTAATAGAAGACCACTATGACTTAGCGAAACATTATTTAAAATATATTAATACAAGAGTACTGCAAGGTGTACCCCGGTGCATAGCAGGAATGAGTGCCAAACCAGATTTCGTGCTTCATGCAGGATGGTTAGGTGGTTTAGGAGGAGCCTTAATACCCATTTTACCCCTACAGTTCACGAAAAACCCAGTTGGGATACGTGCTGGGTTACACTAAGCATTACTCTTAATACAAAGGGAAGCACCATTCAAAGAAAATATCTAATACTCTCAATGGTTTTGTTTTCATAACACTAATTTGACAAGCATTAATTTGTACTTTTTCTGCTGATTAAATAATTATTGAAGATCAGAAAGTGCGTATAACTCGTTGTTATTACCAGATTAGTTTTTTGCTTTCTAAATTCAAGTTTATTACTTATAAACTTCTCGTTATCCTTATAAATTCATACACTTCTGCTATTATTTGCTGAAGTTTGATGTTTCAAAAATTCCCAGTTTTAGTAAGAAAAATGTTCTAACCATGGTACGCCATACCAGTGCATGGTAGACATACCATACCAGAGCCAAAGCAATATGCGGTACAAGGGACGTCTCAAATATCAGGACACATCGAACCGACACTGTACCAAGATGGTACCAATACAGGATCTGTACCAAGATTACGAACCTTGGTTCTAACAACCATCTAGCACTTAGTTATACCCAACTTCTCTTTAGCACTTTTTACTACCTAGAATTAAAAGGTCTATAAATCTAAACAAGCTCTATATCACAATAGTACATCTTGCTTTTTCCTTTCACCAAAGAATTTAAAAAAACATCTAATTTTGGGTGTCAAAGAAAAATATAAGCAACAGATACCATGTATATTTTGTTCACCTGAAAACATTTTCCCATTAAAGATCCAAGGAAATTGTTAGGTAATAATTCTAATTGCTCCATAATATAAATACATCGCAGATGAACTATGATAGGACTTGACTAGGACAGAAGACAATCTTATTTCTTCTAAAAAGATACCTACTTATTTGTGAATTTTGTACAAAATAAGCACTTCATTATTGATTTTGCCTGTATCTAGGAACGAAGTAGGTGATGCACAAGAAATGCCCGATACATATTTATCAAACATCCGATACATATATTCTAAATGTCACATATCACTTTTACTTAAACAAGTGCCTGGTTCTGACTTAGATTGAAAGACAAAATTGTTGGGAAAACCCCTAAATATGTGTCATATTGCATAAAAAAGCCAACCTGTTCATGCAAAATCAGTAGATAAGTAGATTTTTATCAAAAACCACTTGGCATTTTACTTCACTTTAAGAAAATGCAGTTATTATAGTAAGAAAATGGACATGAACATGGGTTATTGAAATTCAAGGATCTCATCCAGCCTTGGAAAGCTACACAAAATTGTGAAGATAAGACAGAATTGCTTGGTGTATCTTGGTAGATGTACAAATCAGATCAGTTCTTGTTCATAAAGGAAGGAAACTTCTACGTGATATAAGACCTTCTTTATCACTAGTCTACACTTGTGATGAACCATATTGCAAATAAATACACCAAAAGAGTGTCACAAATCTGTGCATAGAATTACAAACCTTAAACAGCCCATACTGCACATCAAAAGCTGTTTGCGTAATGTTCTCCATAAAATCTTTAAAAATCCCACCCCCATCAATTCCAGCCTCCTCTACCCCAAATTCATTGACAAAAGTTACTCGAATCTGCAGGCATCAAAATATTGAAAAAACATCACATCCATAGTAGATTCAACAAAAACAATTAATTGTTGCTTAAGGGGGGAACAGTACCGGTCCTCGAAGATCTTCCTCAGACAGCATACTCAACTGATTGAAAGCATCTTCAAGAATTCGGCTTCTTCTTATTTTGAATTGATTTCTCGGTAATGCACGATGAGGTCCATATCTTTCCTTAGAAGCTGCTAGCATTGACTGATGCATGAAAGTGACAAAATTAATCATAAAGACAGTGCGGCAACATGCACTCCAGGAACATAGAATCATACATCCAGGAAATCAAAATATCCTGGATTTTCTAGGGAGGTCGTCAGTGCAATATTCTTGGAATCACTCAAACAAATGTATGATCTGTAAGTTAAAGAGAATGAAATTTGAACTTTGGAAATGCTGAGCAATAAATACATACAGTAAATATTCTGACCCTGCTTGTAAATGGCACCAAGAATGGAGCTTGTTTCAATATTTCAGATGCTCGAGTATTTCCAAGTATGGCCTGCAAAACTAAATAACTGTCAAACATTCACATGCATAGACATACAATTTTTTAGGGGAAAAAACTAGGGAAGTTATTTACTTGAGAAACAAAAGTTTCACTCATTGCTTCTTGAGAATGGAAATCAATACCAGGTGCAAATGGCCTTCTGTTATTCCAATCTTGCAACTGAAGAAAGAAGTACATATTTCTTTTAGGGAAGAAAAGGCATCTTTATCTAGTGATGTAAAACCCATACTTTTTAAAATGACTGAAAATAAAGGCAAGTATCAATTATTTTTTCCATCCAGAAAGAAATAGAGAAGCACTTTGAACAGCCAGTACAGAACAGAACGTAAATGGTCTTAGAAAGTACTGATTATCCTACGTAATATACTGTTAAATAAAAACCATGACATTAGACACTAAGAAGACAAAGCTTGATATAGAATGAATCTGTAACAACACATGCCACTGATAAAGATAAATAGTAAGCCTACCAACAGTCCCATACTCAAAAGTGGGTGAGGGTGCATACAGAACAGATATTGAATTGGTATATACCTGATATGCCAGGATAAATACAATAGATATGGCTCATAACCGACCTTATTTAGATCAATGCAACAAAAACATAAAGTTTCAACTATACAGTAATTACTGGGAAAAGAAATTTGACGCTACAACTATTTGTGAATTACATAATTTCAAAGTATACACTTTTAAGGTTGATTTACAATAAATTATTACAAGTTACAGATTTAAATAAAGTTTCTCATATGGATCAATTTTGCTAGTGCCCGGTCAAATTATAATCGACCAAGAACTAGACACAGAAATGGACATGTCAAAATCTAGGGCCCAACCAAATCATCAGCTTGGTATCCAGATTGTTGCCGCAATTAAGGTTTGGACAATGTCAAGTCTGGCCAACAAGTCATCCCATTTTCATGACTTGTGTTTGCTCATATATATATGATGAACAATATCGGTTCAAATATGTCATCACTTTTCCATGCTGCCATTGCAGAAGCTATAAATTTTCCAGGCTACACCTTTCTTTTTTGAGAAGAAATCAGCTTACACCAAATTTGTTTTATAGAAATAAAAGAGAAAGCAAAAGACATTATCTAACTCTAATTGTAAGAATATATAGAAGTGGTCGCCTTTGGTTGATGTCAGAGAAAATAAACTAATACATGTTAAAAAAAAAAAAAAAGATGACACAGCTGGATCAAGGTTTAAAGTACCTGTACTGGCACAGTACAGGAATACACTGAGAGTTTGAGACACAGTAGAACTGAGATGTCCCACCATGTGTTGATGCAGTACAATTCAGAGGGGCATAGGGGTGCTGGTACTTTACCATTATAGCAGGGTATGGCTGGTACCAGACACTAAGCACCAGCACTTCCATCCATGATTGGAAGTAAATCATAGTGCATCAATTAAAAAAAAAAGTAAATTTGCAGCAGTTTCTTGTACCTGGCTCAGAAGTTTGGATATTACATCCCTGGATCTATTTTGGATACTTTCCACAGAAAGCTTCTTATGGCTGGAGGACAGACTGCTGGAAATTTTTTGAGAAGAGGCATGTGTAGGTATTGTCCAGAGAAGCTGCCATAGGGCCTGTGGAAGAGATCATCCTTGTAAAAATATATTTCATTTAAATATGGATCTCTTATATAAAGAACAAGATGCGCACCATAATTTTTAATTACAGTTGACTCACTGAATTGAACCAGTCATCATATGCTATATCAATTGTGAAGATTTAAATTACAAATTACCTGCTTTAGAATTATAATTAAGCATCTAGTATCGCTCAATGAGAGTGGTTTCTCCTGCTCATAGAACTCCTCATTATCGACAATCATCAGCATATGCCTAATGGATCATAGAGCAATGTGCTAGTTATGATGATATATTGAAGCTTTCTTAACCGGCGAACTTTTCGGTTTGTTTTTAAAACTTTAATGAAATGATAGCAAAACCATAAAGGGGAGGGGGAAGCAAATGAAGAACACAGAAAGTTAGAGACAAATAGTTTTAGCAATATCAATATCAAATAGGTAGCCTTACTTGTATACAGGACAGAAAACAGCCAGAGGCAACAGCCAACCTGGAGTATCCCCAGGTAGATGCACTGTTTGCTTGGAAAATATTGGCCATCTTTGATTCTCATGGCATCTTTTTATAAAATTCCAAAGTACAGGAACAAGCTCAGTTCTGTAAGCTAGTCCAGTCATCACAAGTTCAAGAGGCAGAGTACTGAATGTAACATGAAGGAATGCACAGACAGCACCTATAGCTTCCACTTCCCCGTTGGACAGCTCATCCCTACCAGAAATACCAGTGTGTAATGTATCTCCAAACAAAGCATTCACCTGTTCACAATGTATATTTCAGCTCCAGAAAGAGACAGTAATCCACATATGCATAGAGAAATGGGCCCTTCAAGTGATTGGTTAAAAAGATCAATAAAGATTTAGCATACCAAATGCTGAAGAAGGCATGAATCTATTGCAGTGCATATCTGCCTTCCCAAATCAGCATTTAAAGTTTCTCTGAACTCTTCATCCACAGTTACATCATTGTCAGCTGGTTCTGAACACTCATTGAACGAAAGTTAGAAGAAGCATAAACACATGAATAAGAAACCAAAAACATGTCCGCAAAAATATAATGAAGGTAATGTTGCTTTAGCAGTAAGAATCATCACTATTAAAAGACAAAAGCCCCAAAAACATGTTTCTCCAAAAACCAGATTGGACCGGGAGCTTCACAAATGTGCACTCCATATGCAAAACATCAAAAGCACCTGACGAATATTTTGCTGAAAGTAGAACCATCTTACTTTCTCCAGCCGATGATTTTACTGTTGGTAATGCTTCTAATAAAGATGTTGAAACAGCTACAAAGTCTACAGCCTGGTTCATAGAAAATGATAAACAACAGAGTTTAGTATATGTTATCTGCCACAGTAAGATTTCAGTGTCCAGACTACAAGAAATTCTAATGAGCATCAGGAATTTAATCAAGGAAAAGTAAATGGCTGAACTATAATATAGTAACAACCAAAAATATTAAAATTCAAGGTTCTAAAACTCAAGACAGTCAGACTTGAAAGCAAAATAACGTGAAAATCACTGAGGATATAGAAATTCTGGATAGATCAGAGTATCATATGGACATTTAAACATTAAAGAAAACTTTATACGCAGTAAAAGAAATTGAAAGCATAGCATTGGATGCAGCTGCCACTAAAATGAATGGTAAATTCTCACTATTCATGGACAATAATTAAAATGTTTACCACAAATTAATTGTTTCAAACAAATTACTTGGGGTGATACTCATTGATCCTTTTCATAATCTATTTTTATTTAAGGTCTACAACTTTCATAAATGTCAATGTCTAATAATAATAGAACAAAGAAAAAATGATAATTCAAATTATATGAATGGAAATAGCTGTCTTACTATAGCTTATTTTCCACATACAGAACTTCCTGATACATTGAAGAGACAACTTGCTTCCTCAAACATGAGAGAAATATAGTATTCCATTCATACATCATCAGTTCCAGATAATTATATCACATATAACGTTCAAAATCCTTTAAGGCTAGTAGAAATATATATGGATACATGTATACTGATAAGTGATAAGTACTGAACCCAGAGTTATTAATTACATGGTGGCCCATTCAAATTTAGAGTCCATATTATTGATTATGATCTAAGAGCCAGTTGAACCCATGCTTTATCTCTTCATTTTATTTTCTCAAAATAGCAGCATGGATAGTAATGTACTCACATTCTTTCCTAGAAACTCTTGGAAGCTTCTGATTTCTGTTAACACCAGGTTTTACAGCAGGCTGCAACATAGCACTTGCCAAAGCATGGTTCATGTTACATGATTCAACAGGTCTCAAGAATCAGAACTGAGAAGGGTTTTGTACAATATCACACCTCCATTCTAATTCAAAAACTTTATAATACTAGCCAGAACATTCCACAGGGCATCAACTTGTTTGGACAATATGTAGATGAGACTACCCACAGTCTCTCTCTTCTTGACTCATGGCCCAATTTATCAGGTGAATAACACCTCCGGTAACTTCAGATAGCCTTATCTTGATCTTAGCCAAAAGGCCATGAAAGGTATTCAGACTGCCTTATCATCTAATGATACAGATAACAGGTAGAAGTGAAAGACTGGCAATTAAGTGCTGCTGTTCAAAGAAACAATCAAGAAAATTACATAAGCGCATAACTCCCTTCTTTATCTTTTGCTCGATATCCTCTCTTATTGCTATTTGCAATTTGATACGAACATTATTCCAGCAATTATCATAAGACTCCTGTTGTTGACTTCCATAGCTAGAACTTACCAGTTCTTTTGATTTTTTAAGTAACTAATGTTGTAACTGGCAATTTTGCCCCTAAATTAACAGTAGTCAACGCCTTGTGACCCTCTATATACTTCCTATTAGGGGTGCAATTGAGCCGAGCCAAATTGAGTTGAGTAGCTAGAAGCTCCAACTCGACTCGATTCAAAATAATTGGGCTCAAAACTCAACTCGAGATTGATCGAGCATTAATATCCAAGCTCGAGCTCGACCCGATTAAAAAAAGCACCACTAGAGATCGACTTGACTCGACTCGAATATCAACCAAAACCAAGGAAAGCCGTACCGGTCCGTACCGGCCGGTACAAACCGGTCCAGTGCTTGACCGGTACCGGAGACAGATGAAAACCGGTATATACCGGCCGGTACGGACCCCGTACCGGCCAGTACGGGACTCGTACCGGGTGTTTTTTTTTTTTTTTAGAAACCACAGCTTCGCGCTGTGGTTTCAAAAACCACGCGCGGCGCGTGGTTTTAAGGGAGAAGTGGCCCGTGGGCCACTTCTTTCACTTTTTTTTTTTTTTTTTTGGGGAACCACAGCGAGGCGCTGTGGTTCCCAAAACCACCGCGGCGCGTGGTTTCAAAAACCACGCGGCGCGCGTGGTTTTAAGAAGGAAGTGGCCAACCGGCCACTTCTTTCAAAGAAAAAAAAAAAATAAAAAATTGCTGTGGCCGACAGGCCACAGCTTTTTCCCTTTTTTAATGGGAAAAGGAGTGGCCGGAGGCCACTCCTTCCCATTAAAAACCAAGGAAGTGGCCGACCGGCCACTTCTTTCCGTACCAATTTAACGATATTAAGCTGGGATTTTCTGTTAATCTGGGATTAACAGCACGATCTTAAGCCTCTCGTTCGGTTATAAAAACCGAACGAGGCTCACTTCTTTCCCAAACAATTTGAGGTTGAGACTTGAGAGGTTCTATTTAAGGTGCGGAGACGGAAAGATTTGAGAGATAGCGAGGAGGAGGTCCTGCCCAAAAAATCCAGCGGAGACTATTTAAGGTGCGGTTTTTTTATCCTATATTATTTCATTAATTTTGTTAATAATTTACTTTAAAAAATAGTTTATAAATTACTTAAATAATAAGATAATGCAAAAATTTACTTTATTAGCTTAATTTTTTGATAAGTTGTCCTTTTATGATAGAAATGGAGCCATCAAGAAAAACGAACCCTGCAAAGCGTGATATTGGCTGGTCTTATGGGCGAAGACTTGGAAGTGAGGGGCAACGACACCAGTTTCAATGCAAGTTTTGCGACAAGATTTTCAAGGGAGGAGGGGTAACCAGGTTGAAGCAACACTTAGCCGGAAATTCCGGTGAGGTTGCTACGTGCCGAAATTGTCCTAACGAGATTCGTGTGCTGATGAGGCAGAATCTTGCTGAGGCCAAAGAAGCGAAGGAGATGGCTTCCAAGAAGAGGGCGGAGGTCGATCGCCAAGCGGCAGAGCCACCTTCCTATCACTCAAGGGAGCCAGAGGAGGTCGAGGATCTAGATGAGGAGGAGGCAGATATTCAGGCGGCCATGCATGCAAGCCTGGATGATCAGTGGCAGCAGGAGGAGGTGGCCAGGCATAGGGCTCGATTTGGGCCCTCTGCATACGAGTCGGGCGGCGGTTCTCGAAGCACTAGACAAGATCCAGAGTTCTTGAGGACAACTTCAGTAAGGGAGGGCGTCGGCAAAGAACGTGGCCGGATTGCATCTATGCTGGGTGGTTTTGGTAGCCGAAAGAAGTCATCTAGAGGAGTTGCAGAAGGAGCGACAATTCATGATGTAGATCCGCATGCTCTCCCCAGTAGAGATTCAAGGCAGCAGAGGGTAGACACAATGTGGATGAAGGATAAGAAGAAAACTATGTGGCGAGCTATTGGATCCTGGTTTCACTTCAGCCACATCCCAGCGAATGTGGCAGACAATACATACTACAGGTCTGCCATTGCCGCCATACAAGCTGCCGGTCCCGGTGTAGCTCCTCCAGGCCCGAAGGATATATACGGTGAGCTTCTTGACAACAATAAGGAGGAGCTGGAGAATTGGATTGACTCCTACAAGAGCAAGTGGCCCATATATGGACTAACCATCATGTGCGATGGTTGGACCGGTCCGACCAGGCGGAGCATCATCAACTTCCTGACATACTGTGATGCTAAGACCTTCTTCCACAAGTCGATTGATGCTTCGGCTTCTGTGCACAACACCTCGTACATGCTGAAACTTATGGAGGATGTGATTGATCTGGTAGGAGAGGAGAATGTCGTGCAGGTCGTCACTGATAATGGGCCGCAATATAAGGCTGCCGGGCAGGTCTTGATGGAGCGGCGGCCACATATTTTCTGGACCCCATGTGCTGCACATTGTATCGATCTTATGTTGATGGACATTGGAAAGATCCGTAGGGTGCAACAAACGGTGGAGACAGCCCAACGCATTACGAGGTATATTTATAACCATAACTGGGTTCTTTCATTGATGAGAAAGTATGCAGGGGGAGAGATTCTGAGACCAGGAGTCACACGGTTTGCTACCAACTTCATCGCACTTGATAGCATACTCGAGAAGAGAGGAGCCCTACGTCAGATGTTTGCCAGTCCCGAGTGGTATGATAGTAGATATTCTTATGCCGGCACTGAAGGAAGCAAGATAGAAGACTTGGTGACGAGACAGCCATTCTGGCAGCGGGCTACTACAATAGTCAAGGCTATCAAACCATTATATGAAGTGCTGCGGGCCGTAGATAGCGAGATCTACCCCCAGATGGGGTTTTTGTATCACATGATGGTCAAGGCAAAGGATCAGATTATGGAGGCAGATCCAGCACATGGCCGGTCATACATCAACATCATTGAGCAACGGTGGGGAGCGCAAATGGGTACGGAATTACATCTAGCAGGTAAACTAAGATATAATTATAGTGACAATTATAGTGATGGATATAATTATATAATTATGCTAAGATAGTCTCGTATATGTGCAGCATACTACCTAAACCCCCGGTTTCAGTACAGCATAGATGGAATTGGTATGGATGAAACACTTCTGGATGCTTTGCGTAATGTGATTTACAAGATGGAGGCAGATCCAGAAAAAGCGGCCCTATGTCTTGAAGAGGTAATTATGATTTAGTAATTACTAGCATGTGTAAAGTATATCAGCATCTTCAATTATTAACATGGTTTTCTTATACTTATTTTTCACAGAGCAAATTATTTAGAGAGGGCAGCTACAGTTTTGGCCAACGAGCGGCTGTCGTCAGCAAACACAATATGAATCCAGGTACGTGACACATCAGCAAAACATTCACCTGGTGTTACTTAGTTACTATTATGGAACTATCATATATGTAATCTTCATAAATATTTTTGCAGCTGAATGGTGGGTGCATTTTGGCGGATCCGCGAGAAATCTAAAGCGGATAGCTATCCGGATCCTCTCCCAAACAGTCTCCTCTAGTGGATGTGAGCGCAATTGGTCCACCTTCGCCCTTATCCACAGCAAACAAAGAAACCGTTTGATGCAAAAGCGCCTCAACGACCTTGTTTATGTGCATTACAATTTGCGGTTGAGGCTAAAGTGCATCCAGGAGGAAGTGGAGCTCAAGTATACAGATCCGATTTACGGGTCCTTCACCGCTGATGACGATGATCCACTACCTCGGCTGGCTTGTAGGCCAGCAGCAGGAGCCCGAGCTTGACGAGCCAGGATCGCCTCCACGACAGCTACCTTCATAGCCACCGAAGCTGGGGTCGATCCAGAGCAATGGGCTGAGCGCAATATTCCACGCACTCCCAGAGCTGATCAGCCGCAGGCACAGGGGAGCCAGACAGAGAGGGCCAGGAAAGGAAAACAAAGAATCCCAATGGAGAGTGTCGAGGAAGAGACTTGGACTGGCAGCGATGAAGGTTCTGGTGGTGATGGATCTTCTAGCCATGGAGGGAGCGGAGGACAGTATGGTACTCATGAGACACAGCCGGAGGGTGGTCTTTATTTCACCGGTGAGTCCCAATTTATGGGTGCTACACAGGATACGGACCACGGTCGACCACCTGATAGAGATCGTGAGGATATTATTGGATATAGAAGACGGGCTTCTCGAGGTCGTTCAGGAAGACAGGATACGACTGCAGATCCGAGGACATACGGATACGGATTCTATTATCCACAGCCTCAGCCTGACGAATACGGATATGGTGCATTGGATTTTGCTTCCGCCATATTTGGATGGGCCCCTACACAATCAGAGGACACCTCTCAGAGCCAGAGCGTGAGCGAGAGATCCGACAGTTTTTATAACCTGGCGCGTGTTCCTTCTGATTGGGTTGATTTGCCTCCTCCTGATTATACTTATGATCCAGATATCTACGAGAGCCATCGGCACTCGTCCCCGATTTTAGAAATCCTAAAGTACTTTAAATGTATGTAAATGATTCTATCTTAATTCGAAGATATTTATGTGTATGATTTTATCATTTCGAACGGGAGGAAAAACATAACATGCCAATGATGCATCATATATGTTTCAAATTTCAACCCTAAATTTAAATATGAAAATATCAAAAATCATGAAAAAAGTAATAAAAAAACATCAATTTTCATTTAATTTAAGATCCAACAGAGACAACATTAAAAAAAAAAAGTCTGGCTCGCGGAGCCCGCCGGTACCGTACCGGTCCGGCCGGCGACCGGTACGCCGAGCCGGACCGGTACGGGCGGACCTTGACCAAAACATACTCGAACTCTAGTTCAAGCTCGAATTCGAGCCTTCATCATAATTAAATAAAAATATTGTTAAAACAAAATATAACAAAATATTATATTTTAAAATATTGAATTAATAACATATTACAAATAAAATATAATACTATTAAAAATATACATATACTCAACTATGCTCGTGAGCCTTCGAGCCAAGTATTTTGCTACTCGAGCTCAACTCGAAACACTGTTTGAGCTCCTCGAGCTCGTCAAAGGTCGATTCAAGTCGAGCTTGGACCCGAGTCGAGCTCGAGCAGCTTGCAAGCTGCTCGGCTCATTTGCACCCCTACTTCCTATAAGCTAAGGCTGGCCATTGTGTCTTTCCTTTTTGTGTCTAATCCACTATTGAGCAAATTACAACAATTCTCCTATAACGAAAGGACATTGGACAATTACTTACGCAAGGCTTAATGACTTAACATCACCAAAAACAACAACGGATTCAGTGACCCAAGTCACAATTCGTAATAAAGAACATCCTTCAGTTGAAATCTTTAGTTCACCTCCTTTGCATCTTTAATTGCTGCCCTTCTTTCTCTTCAACTACCACAATAGTGATTCTGCTTGATTGCTCAACAAGCTCCTGAACAACGGTCCATGGAAGAGCATTTGCAAATTGATTTCATGAAGCAAGTATATCTAAGACCATTCACAAAGTCCACATGGGCCATGGGTCAGGTCCTCTCTGATACCATTTGTAACAACCTAGGATCTCATCTAAAAAAAGCTAGCAAGAAAATGTTATTTGGATTCTTTAGTCCTACATAAGTGCCCAATAATAAGTAGGAAAAAAATCTCTAGGTCTTGTTCTCTTAATCTCGATAGTATTCCTAAAGACTAAAAATATTTAAAAGCATATTAAAACAAGATGTTATATGTTGACATATAATCATGTCTACAGACAATGGTTGTAAGACCTATTTTGGCTATGAAACTTTAATATATTAGATTCTTCTAAGTGTTTAGTTTTGACATTGCTCGTTAGTATGTATAATCCATCTAGAAAAAATTAAGATTTCAAGTAAACCAAGCATGTCTTACGAGTCAAACCCTATAATAAAGATGGTCGAACCATGCCAAACCGGCCAATTCGTAGCGTACCAAACCAGACTAATGGGGTACCGACACGGTCTAGCCTATAAATTCGAGATAGGGTTGGCTTAGTGTAAACCCCACCTCCCCTACTTTCTCACGAAGAGTGCCCCCCCCAACTCTACTTGCAATTTCAAGAGAGCGCCCCTGCCCACCCGCGCACAATCCCCCCCCCTAGCTTCTCACAATGGTCAAGAGCACCTCCGGTACTCCCTCTCTTGCTCCGAGGGTTAGTTTCCTTCTGAAGATAGAGTTTCGGGCAAGCTAGCAAAGAAGTCAGCAGTTAACCGGTGGTTAGGGTTTCCCGCAATCGTCCCCCTTCCTCCCTTTCTCTCTCTCGCTCTGAGGGTTAGGGTTAGGGTTTCCCTCAGCCCTCTCCCACTCCCTCTCCCCTTCCTCCCTGTTTTGATTCATTTCGAAACAATACAATACAGACCCATACCATACCGAATCAGTCCCCAATCAATACGATCTCTAGTGCTGGTTCGACGAACCTTGCCCTAGAGGATGTGCAGTCGTTTATCACATGCCTGCTGATGCTAGTGGAACAGGGTGTCATCCCTCCTGTTATTTTAATCATTGGAATTGCATCTTTGCTCACTATAGTTTTGTATCAATCCAAAACCTCACCCAAAAAGGCCTAGCCACCAGAGAGTGTTATTTGAATTCCTTGTCATATATAAGTGCCTAGTGCATAACAAATGTGGGGCTAAAGACATCCCTGCACGAGTCCTCACTCACATACTTCCCCCTTTAAGTGCTAGCATTCTCGCCGGGTTAAGCATCCAAATCCTTTCAAATCTAATCACAAGTACCACAAGTCCAATCACAAATAGCATGATCAGACGGTGATCAACCCAAATAGGCCCACATAAGGCCACATATGCATACACGCATACCCCACTTGCAATTACTATATGCAGTCAGGCTGCATCTGGATTGAAAAGTCATTTTGCTTAGCACTTTAACGATATGCATGCACTAGGATTAACATTGTACGGCCATATATGCAGCTTACTTATCATTATGCAACTACTTATATTGCCTTTTTAGCATGAGGTGACCATGTCAGCCATGTAAATAAGGCATGTTTAAGATAATGGTTGGGTTGTATGTGGGTTCAAGTGGGCTAGATGCATGTATATTAACAATGTCAATATGCTAATTGTGCTATAATTATCGCCACTAAGAATCAAGTACTGAGTAGTAAGCACTACTTGCTAGATATTATTGTCATTAATATTCCTATTATTTATTTATTTATGAAAAATACTATAATTATCATATACAATGTATTTTATCTTTTAAATGTTTAAAATGCGAACTACATATGCAACCACATATGTGGCCCACATAATGCATGTTCACTATGCAGTCACTCACCTCCATACAGCAGCCACTTTTTCAAACGTTAGTTCAAATACATTCATCTACCAGCAAAATAGCAAATCAGGAGATGATGGTGCTGACATTGGTGGTGAAAGTAGTGGCAGAGGATGTAGGGGTCAAGTTTCTGTAGAAAATAATAAAGTCAATTTCCTCTTGAAACCTGCCCGCTCTTCTCAAGTTGGTGCCAAATCTCCAACAGTGGGGGTAGAAGCCGCAAGCATGTCAAAAGTACGACACAAGCACAAAATTAGTGCACACTAATCCAAGAGAATCCTCAAACTCAATGCAGACCACTTTGACCATTACGAGCAGGGTAGGACAAAGTTTAAGAGCGAGATCCGCCATATCGGAAAGCTAAGTCACAGGCCAAACTTCCGAAGGCCATAACTTAGTCCTACGATGCTCGATTGAGATAATCTTTTTTTTAAAATTGGATGGTTTTTCAAGATATACAACTTTGGGCTAGCCCCCAGGGGGTTGAATCGGGCCGAAATTTCATCGTTTGGGCTTCGAAACGAGCTGGTCAAACCGAAAGTTTCTTTTTCGGGTAACACTTTGACTTAACGTTATCTCCCAATCCAAGAAAAATCAGACGAAGTGACAAAAGGCAGAGTTGATGTAGAAGCCGAGATCCACCTCCTTAAAAATTTTAGCTTTTTCTAGAATATTTTCAAATTTTAGCTTTTTTTAGA